>NC_032012.1:8459204-8493677 GCF_001865875.1 Lupinus angustifolius
ACATGTTACCGGTGCATTTGCATAGTTAAAAATGTAGGTGGACATATTTACAGAGTTAAGTGAGAAAATTAAACAAAACCATCTCAATTATTTTTTCTTTGTTCCAAATATAACTCATATATTAATCATCACTTTCAACTTTCTTATAATCAAATTGAGTTATGGTGCATTTATTCACATTTATATTTCAATGAATGAAATCGAATTTTGCTAATAAATATTACCTTAATAATCATGTATCATTGCACAATTATTGACAAAATTATTTCAATTTTTAACTGAAAGATAATCATATCAAATTATTATTATTATTACAATAATAATACAAATGAAAAACATAAGATTAAATTATGGGATAAAACATAGTGAATGAATAAGGAATGGAATTAACAAATGTAAAGTCACATTCCTATTGTTCAATACAAAATTATCATAATTATTATTTTTTTGTTACAAATTTTAAATGATGCATTATTCCTCACTAATAAATTTTTTAGAATCAAATTGAGTTATTATCCATTTATTCACATTTAAATTGCAATGAATGAAATCAAATTTTGCTCATGAATATTATATTAATGCTCAATATCTTTACACAAATATTATCAAATTTATTTCAAATATTAACTGAAATATAATCATTTTAACTAAAATATAACAATATCATTCAAGTCCATAATCAATTGAATTATTATTATTAAAATATGTAATGAAACACAATGAATGAATAAGAAAGAGAATGAACGAATGTAAAACCACATTAAATGATCCTAATTATTTTTTTATTTGTTCCAAATCTTCAATGATGCATTAATTCTCACTTGCAAATTTCTTAGAATTAAATTAATTTATTGTCCATTTATTCATATTTAAATTACAATGAATGAAATCAAATTTTTCTCATAAATATTACATTAATAACAATATATTGTTTTACAATTATTATTAAAATTATTTCAAATATTAATTTAAATATAATCATAACATTTAAGTTCATAATAAGTCAAATTATTATCAATATTACTACAAGACGACAAATGACAAACGTCAGATTAAATTATGGAATGAAATAGAATGAATGAATAAGAAAGTGAGAGAACAAATAGGAAGCCATATTCCTATTTGTGAATGAGGGTGAAATTTGATGAATCATAACCTGAGCTTTCATTATATTTATCTATTTGTGTAATGAAAAATGAAAGATTGTGTGATAAAGAATGAAAGAATGAATCATAACATAAGTAACATAATTCATGTTGTACAACAAAATAGATGAACCACAATGTAAAACAAAAATAAAAAACATAGAATCAATATTATGCTACTTTTGCTCAAGATTAGGTAGCAAAATGGCATTTTAACAATTTTTTAGAAAATTAAGGAGAAATGATGAAAATACCAAAGTGTCAGAAATTATTTACTTTTTTATTTCTCTTTACGATCTCGTCATTGTTCATGTCATTTTCAACATTACAATAATGATTATTTTGAATAGAAAATTCTATAAACAAATAAAGAAATAACAAAGAGATACAGAAAAACTAACCTACAATGATACTTCAAGGGTGAACAAATAATAAGAGACACCAGATCCAATAGAACTATCATCAATGCCCTTGTCATTAGAGACATCTCACTCCTCTAGTTATCCAACAATAATAACATATCTACAAAATAAACAAAATTTTTTTTTAACACAACATCTTCAAATAAAAAAATCAATGAATAGATCTACATGCATAAAATCATTTTAAAATAAGAAATTTTGAAATGGAAGAATGATATAAACCAAGAAGAGAACATATCTACAAAATAAACAAAATTTTTTTTTAACACAACATCTTCAAATAAAAAAATCAATGAATAGATCTACATGCATAAAATCATTTTAAAATAAGAAATTTTGAAATGGAAGAATGATATAAATCAAGAAGAGAGAAAAATGGTTGAAGAAAAGTAGAGTAATGAAATGAAGGAGTGAAAGAGAGATGAGGTTCTCTAATTAGTAATAAAATGATAGAGAAAAAATATGGAAGAAAGAAGAAGAATAAAAGATCAAGAGATGTATCAAGAGATAATAACCAATGTTATGGTGTGGTGGGGTGTATTGGTAGAATTCTTTGAGGGAGAAAACTTTTGTTGTGAGTGTGGCATGTGGCGATTCAAGGAGGTGATGACACATGTATGTGAGGGAGCCTTTTTTGTTATATAGGTAATAGATAGAAGTTAAACAATACTTTTTTTCATATTTTATTAGTCGGGTTAATTCATTTCTTAAATGCGAAATAAACTAATTAATTTATTAAACCTTGCGCTAATAGTTAAGGAATCAATTAATTTAGTTGTGAGTAAAAATGTATCAGTGACGTGGCAAAAAACCCTCTGCTAGGGTTTGAATCCAAGAATTTAGGAACTCCAAGATTATGGGAATTGCAAGAATCTGGGAATTGCAAGAATCTTCATCATGACCTCAACCGAATCGGTCATCCCATGGAATTTTCTTGGTGGTCTAGACTCTACACACATGGCACAAGCTCCACAGAATACTCATCCTCTAAAATCACTTGCTCAAGCTCTAAGGAATTTGTGCGATGTCACAGTCTCATAACTCCCTCAACCTTGTATCAAGGGGGCGCCGTAGCTATCAAAATCCCTGAAGCAGATTACCAGGCGGGTCTGCAGAGATGCAAAACTCACCTTCTTGGTAGATTGATCCTGGCTAAAGGTGACACACCCCTCAAGTACTCAGATCTGAAATCTAAGCTGATGGCGTTCTGGACCTCAATAGGAAAGTGGATCATGATATCATTAGGGAAAAGTTTCTATGACTTTGCTTTTTCTTTGGTGGAAGATATGCGAAGTGTTTGTTCCATTGGTTCATGGCGTCTCAAACCAGGTTTTCTAAGAATGTTTCTATGGTCTCCAGATTTCAACCCCAATCTTCAAAATCTATCTCATGCTCAATGTTGGGTGAAGATTCATGGATTACCCCAAGAATATTAGTGCCCTAGAATAATTTTTTCAATTGCGGGAGGAATATGCACCCCCATCTTCCGATGATGCCACTAGCAATCGTACCTTCGGGCATTTTGCAAAAGTTTTGGTTGAGCTAAACCTCAAAGCTTGCCTTCCGGATCAGATATTAGTCGAAAGAGAGGGCTTTACTTTCTTTGTCTCAATTGAGTATGAAAACTTGACAGATTATTATAGTGGTTGTCTCTCAATTGGGCATGTGGCTGCAAATTGCAGGAGAAGGGCCAAAAAAAGTGCCACAGAGGAGGTGTCCAAGCCTATGAGCAACAAACCTATCCCCATGGAAAGAGCTCCTAAAGAGGTAGAAAACAAGTATTCAGCTCCTAAAGAGATGGAAAACAATGAATTAGTCATTAACCTTGAGATAGATCCCAGGGATGACATCAATATAGAAGGATTGGAAAAGAGTAGAGCTCACTCCTAAGATCGAACCAAACAAAGGAAGACCCTTGGAGGAGGTTATGAATGAATTTAGACATGATAGCTCTATTCAAACTCCTAACATCTTGCATGAACATGATGGTAATTTGGTAGTCAAAGAAACTGGTACCAATAGCTAACCATGTGGCTGCTCAAGATTTGAGAATTGTGGGGAAACTTTAGGCTGATGATGAGGATACTTAAGAGAGGGAAGAAGAGGTTTTCACATCTTTCCTCAGCAAATCTCAAAAGAAAAAACTCAAAAAGAAGGGCAACACCGACAGGATTCATTATACTTGGAAGGGTGGCTATCTAAATAATGACCAATGAAGGTCCTTTACTAGAACTGTAGAGGGTTTGCTAGCCTAAAAACAAGGTTAGTGTTCAAAAGTCTTTGCTTATTTAATAACTCGTATTTGGCTTTCATTGTTGAGCCTATGATTAGACCTGAGATGGTGGACTCTAGATTCTGGGCTGAGCTGAGACTAAAGATTTTTGTGGTGAATAACAGAGGCAATAATCTGCCTAATTTATGGGGCTTATGTGCCATTCACTTGGATCCTTCCATATTAATGACTTCAAGTCAGCATATCTCCATCTCAATTACTCAAAACAATAAGATTTCTAACATTTGTGCAGTGTATGCCCACAATAGTTACCTTCATAGGAGAATCCTTTGGGCTGAAATCCAGGAGGTCATTTTTGCTAACCCTGCCCTTGGTGTAGCATTGGTGACTTTAATGTAGTCCTTCGTGCCAATGAAAATAGAGGTACTAGGCTTCCTGCTAGACTTCCTTCTGAGGAGTTCAAAACTTTCTTGGACAATGCTAACCTTTTGCATTTGCCAACAAGAGGATCTCCCTTTACTTGGTCAAATAGAATGAGGGGTTATGCTCTCACTGAAAAGAGGCTGGACAAAACAATTTGTAATGAAGATTGGTTAAACAATTGGGATCAGATATCCTGTTTTGCTCTCCCTAGAAGTACTTTTGATCATCATCCTCTCATTCTTTGCTCCTCTATCTCTCTTTCTGATAGTCACTCCCATTTCAAATTCTACAAGATGTGGCTGAATCATTCAGATTGCAGAAGACTTGTAACTGAGGCTTGGAGAACTGATTTCTTTGGCTATCATATGTTCATCTTTGCTCAAAAGATGAAGCATCTAAAGAAAGAGCTTAGATTTTGGAACACTAATGTATTTGGTAATATTCACACAAGAGTAAAAAATGTTATGATCTCTGTGGGCAACATACAACATAGTATTGCTGAAATTGGCCCTGAGCAGGATTTGATGGACCTTAACGACCATGCTCAATTTGAGCTATTACATGCTTTGGAAGTGGAAGAAATTTTCTGCAAGGAAAAGTCTAGGCTTAACTGACATATCAATGGTGACAGAAACACTAACTTTTTTCACATGATCACAAAAATTAGACAAGCAACAAACTCCATGTCCATGTTGAAGGAGGATGATAGGCTTCTTAGCAATCGGGATGACATAGCCAACCATGTTTTGAGATACTACATTGATATGTTTTCTTCTACCAATAATACTTCCCCAAATGACTTAATTCAGCAAGTAATCATGAACCTGGTCTCTGAGGAGGATAACTCAATGCTTACTCAAATCCCACATATGCATGAAATTAAGGTGGTTGTTTTTGCAATGAATTGTGATGGTGCTCTGGGACCTAATGGTATTGGTGGCTGCTTTTATCAAACTTTCTGAGACATTGTGGAAGAGGATGTTTGCAATTCTGTCATCCAATTTTTTAATCATGGATGGTTGCTTCCCAACCTGAACTCCAATTCAGTCATCCTAATTCCTAAGTGCAAGGGTGCTGACAAAATTGAGGATTACAGACCTATAGCCCTGGCTAATTTCCAATTCCAAATCATCACAAAAGTCCTAGGTGATAGATTAGCCATAATTGCTCCAAGAATTGTCTCCAACAACAAAGAGGTTTCATCAAAGATAGAAAATTCAGGATTGCATCTGCCTTGCATTAGAAGCTATAAATTTGCTTGATCATAAGTCATTTGGGGGCAACATGGACATAAAGCTTGACATTAAGAAGGACTTTGACACCATGGATTGGGAATTCCTAATAAACACACTGCAGGCTTTTGGATTCAATAGTCAATTCACCAATTGGATAAAAGTAATCCTCAATTCGGCAAGACTCTATTTTATTGTAAATGGCCAAACAATGGGTTTCATCAAGTGTAGTAAAGGTGTGAGACAACAAGACCCTTTATCCCCTTTATTTTTCTGTATGACAGAGGATGTTCTAAGTAGAGGCATCCTGATGTTGGTTGAAAACAGGTTGATTAGCCCAATAAATGGTCCTTACATGATCCAAACTCCTAGTCATGTCATGTATGCATATGATATTCTCATATTCTGCAAGGGTGTAAAAAGAGAGTTGTTGGCCTTAAAAAATCTCACATGTGACTATGCACAGGCCTCTGGGCAAATAATCAGCAATGACAAGTGCAAATTCTACATCTCTAATATTTGTCATTTGTGTTCTAATACGGATGAAAACCTTCAAATAAGAGGTTGTCATCTGTGTTCAATCTGCAATATTTGTCAAGCTAATTCTGAATGCTCTGATCATTTGTTTCTGAACTGCACCTTTACCATCTAACTATGGAAGTGGATTGGCTCACAATTCTCAATCAATTTCAACACATCTTCTGCATCTTCTCTATTCCTTAACTACAACAACTAATGGAGTACACAATTGATAGAGGTGTTACATGCTGGCATAGTTCTTACTGTCAGCACCATCTGGTATTGTAGGAATCATAGCAGATTTGAGGATAGGAAAATTGCCTTGAGCACAACTATTGCAAAGATAAAAAGGGAACTTGCACTTACGGGGAATCACTTGAAAGGGATTGGCAACTCCTCCCTCAATGAATTTTGCATCCTTAGACCTCTAAAAATAAAAAACAACATTAGCAAAGCACCTATCATCTCATAAGTCACTTGGCAACATCCTCCTCTGGGTTGGGTTAAAGTGAATACGGATGGTGCGGCTCTTGGACTCCATTGCAAGATTCATTCCTCTTGTCCACGAGTGATAATTTTTCCCATTCAGCAAGGGGCTAACAAGAACCAGCGCAAGGTTTTCATTTGAATGTAGAAAAAATGGATTTGAGGGAGTAGTGTTGTAATCACTATAGTCATTCTGACTTATGACGAGTTGAGACATGATGAATGTAATTTCTTCAAGGATAGGAAAACGAAGATCCAGAAAATGGATCTTTTAAGATTCAATAAGGAAAGGAAAAATGAAGATAATGGCAGAGATGAATTAAAGTAAAATTTGATCTGATACCATCTTAGATTTGCTGCTCAATATTGAGAAGAAAAAGACTAATATATACTTACTATCACTCTCCTAAAATATCCAACTAACACTAATAGAAAAATAGAAACTAACTAAGAGAAGTATTGGACCTAAGAGATAAAGCCCAAGAAGACTAAAACAGTAAGAATAATAAGAAGACTAATAACTAATACTACAAAACTAATCCTATGAACCTGATGAACAAAAGCAACTAGGGAAGGAGAGAGATTGATAAACAAGATTAATCTTCTAACAGAGATAGTTTGAAATGCGTCAACATATTCCCATAATATAAATAGAAGTATATTTACATGTGTTATCATATAAACCAAATAAAGAAAAGTTTACCCATCATATAAACCAAATATATTTTTTCTTAAAATAACAGCATAGAATCATGGAACTTTACGTGTGTTATCAATTGAGATGGCTCCATTTCATTCTTCAAAATCATGAACTACAGTTACTCCCACAAGATAAGTTGTATCTTTATTCCTTCTAATGCATAATGAGTTAATGACCCTTACCCCCATCAATCAAATAGGAGGAGAAGATAAAGCATTTAGCATTGAACATAATATTCTGTTATTTTTCTATGCACATTCATGAAGTGACTTCATATTGTAAAAGGAGGGTGAGAATGGATTTCACTAAAGTTTATGGATTTGACAATACGAAAGTCAATAACATAGCTTGAGCAAAATGTAAGTTGTCTCCATTATGAAGGAGATGTGTGGCTTGAATTTCACTAACATTAATTGGAAATAAACTTATACCATCCAATTATATCAGGAATATAATATTTTCACTTTCTTAAGAACCTCACTTATGAATGTGAAATGGTCATGCTTGGTCATGCTTGATACAAGTTTTAGAATCTCACTTAGTATTTCTAATTATATTTAATGAAATTTCTACTTTCCATCATTAATATCCTAATATTTTACACAAAGAAGATACATGAGATAAAAAAATAGAAAATTATATTCTCTACTTTTTTTTTTTTGTAAAATATTGTCTACTTAATTTTCTAAAATGATAAATAAAATGAAAAACAACTTCAACATAGTACAACTTCTGCAGTAGAATATATAGCACTGCATTGCAAATTTACAATTACATCTTATCATTTAGTAACTCAAAAGGTAGAACGAAAAAATGGAAGGGGTAAAAAACAGGTAGTACAGTTTACACAAGTATCAACTATATATACAATCTTCATAAATTTTAGGTTATCTCTAACATTTTACATCCTTTGTAAACATAAATATTAAAAATAAATGTAGCTGTGTATTACTTTGTTTGGGCTCAAGAAACTTACATTATTATATATATTGAAACTGATCAAGGAATCTAAAAATATAAAGATACAAGCACAAATAAGGGAGCATGCACATGCAAAATGATTAAATGCCAACCTCGTTTTGCTGGTCTAAGTTATGTAAACATCACAAACTACTGAAACTAACAGATATATACATCACCAAATAATATCATTCAAAACAATAGAATTAAAATGCAACAACTAGTGTGTAAGAAAGAAAAATATATATAAGAGTAATCATTGAAAACAATGAACACAACAAGTTGGTGGATATATAATAATAAAAGAAAAACAGAAAGCTGAGGAACCAAAGCATGCATTTCCTTCCCCCTCATGTCACACATCCCTAGACATGACTTGATACGAAAAGTCAAGCTTTAATTTATAGTATATAAAGTATATAATATAATATATATATATATACTTTTTAACCCCTATATATTCTTTTGTCTTCTTCTGTCATAAAATTTCATCTTAGCAAAGAAATCTCCAAACCCCCATTCTTCTGTTATGGAATAATAACCCCACATGAAACATGATCAAGAAAAAGATGAAAGGGCTCAAATTAATGACAACCCTTTTTATCATCAATCTACTCACATATCAGCTTTCTTGTAGTCATGTCTATAGTGAAATGTACTTGCTTTAACTGTTGCAACCTTCTGTTCCTCAACTTTCTGTCCCATCCACCAATATTCCCAAATGGAATGTGGGACTCGTTTGTTTTTGCTTCCAATCAACCTGCATTCTCTCCTTTTTTTCACTCATACTAATTTATCTCACTCACTGTTCAGGTAAATAATAACAAGAAGAAAAAGTAAAAAGGAACCAAGCAGAACAAATCCAAATCTCTCACCCATCCCAAAAAATTGTATTATATAATCCTTCATCATAATAAATGCATTATACAAGAAGAGTAATGATATATTCTCATACTAAACTTCTTACAAATTTTCCTATCCACAAAAGTGTAATATATATTACTTATGAATCAATAATTGATAAATAAAGTATCACATTGTGACATATATAACTTTTTTCAAATAGGAAAATTAGTAGGAGAATTTAGTATGTCCTAATTATTAATTTAAAGTTTTAATAAAAAAATGCATTCTGGATTATAAGGGACAGAATCATATAATAATTTTTCCTCTCCAACATGATATAATCAAACCATATCACGAGAAATAGAATAGCATGACCCTAATTAATATTGCACCAAGCACCACTAAATAAAAGTTGAAAGAAGATTATAAGGGTCTTTTGTGAGGGAGGTTCTTTCCCTTCAATTTTTGAAGGACTCGTTATAACTTTCTCTTACTATTACTAGATTCTTCAAAAGAGTTGTTGGTGTTGTTGTTGTTGGTGCCTCCTCCTGACCAATGAAAGAGATGGAATGGATCTAAGGCCTTGGATTCCCTCTGATCAATAAAATCTTGAGTAAACAATAGGTCTAGTGGGTCAGCTTCTATTTCACCCAACTCTGCAAAGAAATCCTCATGAGATTGACTATTGTTGCTACTATTCTCCAACATAGATGGCTTGTAAGATAGTCCATCACTGAATTCAACATCATCCATCTCAAGTTGCTTCTCTATGTCTTCCATTTCTATCTCTTCCTTCACTGACACATTGCCTTCACTATTGTTGCTCTCTTGCTCCTCTTCCTTTGGCTTTGTTGTTGCTGTTGTGCCCTTGTGAGAGGTTTCTGAGTTCTTTGAAGTTGAAGCATTGTTGTTGTTGGTGTTGTTTTTGGATGGTTGGGATCTTGATGAACCGGCAAGAGCATTTCTTTGAGTTGGCCATGGATGGTTGTGCTCTGAAGTGTAAGTAATGACCAACATATTTGGGTCTGTTCTGCTCCTCTCAACTTGTTTCCTTGCTGAACAACCCTTTGAGCTGCTGCATCTATAATAACCCCTGATAGTAGCGAAAAATAGATGGATAAGAAGCACTACACAAACACCTTAAATGACAATGACAAAGAATATCAACAACTTCATTACATAGATTACAAAAAATAATTGCTTCATAACTACTTGGTCACAGACAACTTCTAATAAAAGTGGCAAAAGATAGAATGTTAATACTTTTACTCTAACTATTTTCTGAAGTGTAAAACTCCTGATTTTCAGGTATATACCTATGAGACTAACCCTTAGGTAATGGGTGATAGTTTAGTAAATCTTTAAAAAAATGACAAATAAAACTCTGAACTTATAGATAAACACATCACCTATTCATTTACATGCATTTACTTTTACTATTACTAGTGTGGCAAAATTAATATGTGTGCAAATAATTAGGTAAATTTAATTATGATAAAATTGGGAAAACTAAACTAAATGTACCCAAAAAAATGTATGTACATGTATGTACCAAAACAAAATTTGTGAAAACTAACACATACACTAGAGCAAGTATATAAATGTTTTAAGTCCCTAAGTGCGACCGGTAGGAATATTCAATGATGAAGAAACAGTAAGGAAAGGAAACACAGTAGTACGCTATAAGTTATTGAATTTAAGTAAAGGTCAGCAAGGAAGTTATTACAATATATATTGCAGCAATGCCAATAAGTTTATATTCCTAAAAAAATATGTTATCTCTTACCGAGAATAATAATGTACCTTTTTTTCATCAGCAAAAGTAATATTAAAGGCTAAATTAACTACCTTTACCTTGGATAGGGTGAACCTTTGATGGGTTTTTGACCGTATTTTCTCCAAGCCCACAAATCTGAAGGAACTACTTCTCCAGTTTGTCTGCTATTTGCAGCTGCTGGTGCAGGAATACAAACCACCTTTTTCGCCTGGTTCTTCCTACAATCACACAAAAGCTACTTCAATTAACTTTAACCTAACAAAGCATGATATTAGAAATGATCTGATAGCTATCTCAGTTTTGAGAAAACAGGTTTAGCTGTTCTTAATACGTTCATTTTATCATTTGCTTTTGATTTCCCATTGCAAGAGTACCCTTTTGCTTTCTTAACCAATGTTGTAAATAAGGATATGATAAAGATTGAGTTGATATAGAATAATGTTTGATAGTAACTATTAAATCAGGCTGTTTAACAAGCTGTTTGATTGATTTCAATTGAAATAGTGACATATTTTTGGCCAAGTAAAGCAACATGGTATAATTTCTGTATGATGATCAAAGGAATAGGAATTTTCAGGTAGAAAAGTAGGTTTAAGATAAAATGCTTGAAAGTGAAAGCATAGTTTGAGACTAATTGTGTGTGTGACACAGAGCTAAGTCTATATACTTTTCATGAACCTGATTAAAGCCTAGGAAAAGCCTCAATGTATAAAACCATGTTCATCCTTGACAATGAACTGATTAACCTGACCAGTCAAAGTATTATACATATTTGGAAAACATAAGAAAAGAAAACATGTACCTAACTATTGCCAAACCCTACTTTGCCTATAGTTTACAATTCACAAAATTTCAAGTTCCAAAAAAGAAGTATGGTAGTATGAGATTCATTTTCTTATTCCTATTATTACAAAAATTATGGTGAACCACCATGAAACTAATAGTTTAATACCAACAAGCATAACTTTGATTCTCTGCACCATTTAATTCCGGGCTATATTGATTGCATTAAATTAAATTAAATTAATCAATTACTTAAGTAATAATATATATCTTTATATTTAATTTTCACCTTCTTTTAAGACCCGGATTCCGTGGAGATGAGATCTGCACTCCTCCTGTGTTGTCAACAAGGCAATCCTTGGAGGTGTTTGTTGCATTAATCATGTTGCCTGAAACCATTGCAGAAGCACCCATTACCGAAGAAGTAGGATCATATGGCAAGAGAGGTATCTTTGCAGCATTTGGAGATATTTGAATCATGTTTGAGAATATGCTCTTAGAAGAAGGCCTTGAAGATCTCATGATGTTATCATCTTCAAGAATTTTGTGTGCAAAAATAGAAGCAGCACTATTAGTATTAGTAATAGTACTAGCACCAAAACTAGCAGCTGCAGGTGCTGCATCTTCCAAAGCACCACAGGAAGTGCTTATGATATTTTCAGCAGAAGAAGTTGTTGCTGTAAATGTAGTGGTACTGTTGAAGTAGGGTGAAGAATTATTCACTGAATTAGGCATAACATCAAGCTCATGTAAGAAGGGGACTCTCATAGTTGATAATGGATCTCTCAATAAAGTTGAGAATGGATCGCCAAAGTTGGTGCCTCCTTCCAAAACAGAAGAAGAGAAGTTGATAGGATCAGAAGAAAAATGGTGCTGGTGCTGCCAGTGATGATGAGAAAATTGATTATTAGTTGCAGCTTTTGATGATGAAGAAGAAGTTGTGCTGCTGGTGCTATATGCTCCACCACTACTAGCACGAACTATGTCAGTTAAATCACCTTGGTAATTGTCCATGGTTGAAACAAAGATGCTGCACATGCTTTTCTTTTCCCTTATAAGTAGTAGCAAGAGGAAGAAGAATAAAAAGGAGGGTGTATCATGTTTTGGAGCATAGATATATAAGAAGGTATATATTTGGTTGGATTGGAAACTATATATTATATATGTTCCTCTCTAATTTGAAAGACAAACAATGAAAGACGTGGAAGGCATGCAAATCTTGTTCTAGAAATGAATTTAGTTGGCAGGGAGAGAGAGAGAGAGGAAGAGAGGTTGATTAAGGAGAAGGGTCATAGGAGAGGATATAAAGTTTTTTCATGGGAAGATGGGTTATTTTTTGGGCTGTTTTGAAGCAGGAAAAAGCAAATTAAGGAACAGGTTGATATGATTCTTTGTTCCCTCTCAGTAACAAACAAAAGAGAATAGGTTTAGAGAGACAGAGAGAGAGAGAGAGACGCTGACTTTTCACACAAAAGAGAGAAAGAAAGAAGGGATGAAAGAGGCTGAGAAAGAGGTGTTTTAAATAACATATAATTTTCTCACCCCCAAGTTTTAAACTATAATCACCTTTAATAAACAAAGAATGTTCATTTTCATTGCCCTACCAAAACTTTTATCTTGCTGATAATGAAGTTGACTATTTCAACTAAATGATGTTATAATGTTTATAAATTATGTCATTAACAAAACATGAAGTTAAAGTTTTTTTTATTATTACCCTAATGTTTTTTTCTTAATCTCTCTCTTCTTTTAGAAATTTGATTAGTTTTCATTTGTCTAATATACTACCCTGGGGCCTCAACCTGTGATTCAAAATAGTTTGGTGTTTTAAACTATGATTCAAAATAGATGCATTAATTAAGTTAGAACAAGCATATGTTAATTGATCTATGTTATATATTAGTATTATAGTACCAAATTTTCAGTGAGATTTGATCCACTTCCACATCAATAACTATGGTGGTGAGTGATACCTAATCTTACCATTCATTTGGTTTAACTTAATTATGGTCAAGCTCGAATGTGGTTGGATTTTATTGAGTCTAAAGTCGAGTTTAAATTCAAAAACTATATTTGAACAATGTTTCTATCATGGTAAGAAACAAACATGATTTGGCTCTACCTATTGCATTGTTACTCATTCGCTATTTTTGTATATGCATATTCAATTGTATATAGAGTAATAACATATCTGAATAAGGATCTCATGTCCCAAAAAATTATTGTCCTAATGTCTCAAACCAATCAAATCTCATCAAGTAAATATTTTCTATTTTTATGATTTTTTTTCATTTAACTAGGAGGCAACTTTTAAATAGGACACAAAAATGGGATATATAATCTCTATTTGGTATTTCTTTAGCCAAAAATATTATTGACTTTTTAATTTTTTTACCATATATACATATATATAAATGACTAACAAAAATCTACATATATATTATTTTATGTGTCAAATTGCATATCCATAATAATAAATAATATTGAGAATAATTTATCCAAAAGTGATATATATTTTATATTTAATTAGGTCTAGGATTGGGTTAGGGCTTAAAAGCTGATCTAGTCGACATTTAGGGGCAGATTAGCCTCGAGACTAGAGTCGGGTTCAAAAAATTAACTCAACCAATATTTAGGGTCAGGTAAAGGACATTTTATCTTATCTAACCTAACTCATGTTTACCCCTATTAAATAGAGCATTTTTAATTTAATTTAATATCTTTATTGAGTAAATTTATTCTTTCTCCACAAATCTTTCTCTTATAAAGAAAGAGTTGGGATCATCTTTATACTATGCTTCAAGCACTGGAAGAATATGAGGTGAAACGGAAATTTGGTAATTTTTACCATTATTTCATTAAAAATAATTAAATCTGTATTATTAAAAAATTCTCTGTGACAACTGTTAGCATTTACATCCAGTATGGAAAAGATCTCTACTCATAAAGAATGAAATTTTAATAACAAGTTGGTAAGTTAATATTTTTCAAATAAAAATTATTATTGTTAACGAGTGACAATTTTACTTTTAATAACTTTTTCTAGCAAATATTTAACATCAAACTTTTAACTCAGATAGAACAATCTTATATCAATTAATCTAAACATGGTGAGTTGAGTATAGTCATGTGCCAATTTTACTTTTAAAATAATAGCCTCAAATTTATATAAATAACATAGTGAATAAAAATAAAAATAAAAAGTGATGGGATTTATGAAAATTGTGCCACTATTCTGATGTTAAATGTTATTATTAAAAAAACATCAACAAAGAAATAATTGACAGCTAAACAAATGGCGCGGCAAGTAGCCGCATTTCTCGGAGAAACGTTTCGAGCCATTCAATTTCACTCTCGTTTCTTTCCATAAACAAAGAATGTTTTCAGCATTCTAATACCATTCTTTAGAACAAACACCAAACATAATTCAACTTATATTACAACATCAATGCAATTTCAATCTCAATTGTTCATTTAAATAAGTCTAATGATAATTAAATAAACATGTATAATTAGTTTAAAAAAATTTAATTGAAAATGCATCCATGTTCTATTAGTTTTAAAGTAAGTAAATACATACAAAAGAGTGTTGGTTCAAGTGGTACATGTTTGATCCATTTTGGGTAATGTCGTCTTGGGTTCAAGATTTGTAGATGAAAAAATATTTGTTGGGAGAATTAGTCTCACATACCCACATACCTGTAAATGTTCTCAACTCAGACAGAATTATCTTCAGTGCGAGAATATATATGAGAAAGAAGAAAAAAAAGGTAAATATATATGTATCAATTAGTAACCTTTTACACGACATCATAAATTAGATTGATTGAAATTAGTTATTGAAATATTGAAGAAATGTATCATCTAAAAGAGTGGTTATCAAGCAAAGAATTGTAGCACATAAACTATATCCCTATTAGTGAGTATAATAGACGATGAAATGAGGAATAATTATTCATGACAAGTTAATAAATTATTTTAATCTTCTATATAGAAAAGATCGTGTGTGCGTGTGCACTTGAGAAAATCCAGGTCCACTTACTCCATTCAAAGTCAAAATGAACTGACTTCACATGCCACGTGCTATAAATTATTTGAAAAATCACTTTAATGAGATAAGACTAAGTTTTCATCATATTATGAAGTCACAACTTTAATGATCAAACTTAAATACAAATTGATGGTGATTCAAGTAGTACAGGAGAGTTAGCCTTACATACTTGTGAATGTTTCTGACTCGGATAAGATTGTCTCTAGTGTAACGATACATGTGGGAAATAAAAAAAAACTAGATAGGTATATTAGGAATATAATTAAGAGCCAAGGAATGTTTAAGACAACTTTTGGCGATTGATCAAATCTGAAAAAAGTGATTATGATGAGGTTGTGAGATGCAATTAACTAGGAACTAATGTAGTTTGTCTGAATAATAAAAGACAATGATTAGAAAATGTCAAAACCTTAATCTAAGTTATATATTAATATAAATTTAGTGTCTTCGTGTAAAGGGTCATATCAACTTCTATGCCCTTTGTTTTGTTCCAAAAGTTAAGTCTCGGTTAAGTGTGTAATCTTGATAAGATGATGTAAGACACTTTTAAAGGCTCTAATGTATTATTTTATTTTATTTTTAGTTGGACAAAGAGATTTGGAAACGTTTTCTTCCACATGATGTGGGCATGTGGGGACAAAAGGGTACCTTAATTTTTGCTTAAAATTTTGAAGGATTCAAGTTTTTCAATAGACCAATGATCATAAATTGAGTGATTTTATCGACCTATTATGTTTGATGAGACATTTTCAGAATCTACTATTATATAGGTAAGATAACTATGACTCCTTATTTTTCTCTTTCCCTCCCTTCCCAAGGGTCTTTTGTCCATATGAGTTTGATATCACATACCCTCCAAATGAATCACTATTAAGCCAACTATACCTTCTACTATTCATCACCCCCATACTCTTTTAACTAGTTGATTAAGCAATGAAGCATGGTTGTGATCATGAGAAGACACCCCATTAACATTTTTGTTTGAAATATAGTAATCTCTATATTTAAATTATATGTGACCGTCCTTGAGATTATTATAACACTCAAAATCGATTTTACCTTAAAAAAATTCTTCCTTTGATTATTGAACACCTTTTGATTTTTGACAATTTCATCAAACATCTTTTGTGTATGATTTTTTGCTACTACCAAGTGTATCCTCTCACTTTTTTGGTTAAGGAATTAATCAACTTTGAAGTTTATGGTTGTCCCTCCTATCAAGTATCGAGTTCATGACTTAGCAATTCGCTAAAAAAATCACATCACAGTCACAACCATTGGATAACTACCCACACCTGAATTTAATTAGAATTTATTCTAAATATATAAGATTAACTATATATATATATATATGCAGGTAACTTATATATCACTTTAGCATATTGAAAAATTCCACTCACGTCAATTCTTCTAATATATTCTCATAAAAAATGATCACATTATCTATGATACATCATAATCACATAATTGGCATTTTTCAAATGGCCAAGATTGGGATATATATTCCAACCATGTGGGCCTAATGGAATATGGTATGATTGGTGATCTTTTACTGCAGAACTTCCATGTTTCAATCTCATATTAGCAATCTTTCTGACCAACTTTAATTTCCTCCACCATTGTTGTTTCTAGCTGCTAGTTTTAGAAAAGTTCAACAAAAAAGGTAATGCACTCATTGCTTCATAAACTCATTTTTATATCACTGAAACAAATAAAATAGGTTAATTATTTTTCATATTGTTAATATATTATAACTAAGCAAGTATAAAATAATTCTTATCATGAGCCCTTAAACTAGTAATTATTAATCAAAATCTTAAACCATACATCTTACATGTTCACTTAGATATGAAGCATTCTTTTCAACTCACTCAATATTGAGGATCCAATGAGATCTTACACCGGTGGAAAGAACCAGTATTAAATGATAATACTTGCAACCAGGGTGCAATAATATTTATATAGTGGTGCATCCCACAAAACAAAATGGAGCTAGCATATAAGTAGTGGCATCTTGTAAATCATTATTATGGATTGGGTTTCAACAAATACTTGCCTCACGTTCTTGCATGACAAACCAATCACACACCCTACAAAGGAACAAAGTTGAACTCGGATTCTTTCATACTATAATACAAGAATAGGGATGATGATAACGTATTCTCAATTGTATCTCATTCTCTGTCTCAAATCAATTACATATTGATATGTGAATAAAAAAATTAAAAACAAAAAGTAATAAAAAATAGCCTCTAATTGACTTAGAACAGAATGTGTGACACTATTTAGGACAAATGATCTTTGTCCACGAAAATAGATCATTAATTTGTTCTAAAAGTTTGTCTATATTTATGTCTCATCCAATAAATTTTTTACACTTAATAAAAAATAACATATTATTTTAGCTCTATTTCTGATTACTTACATTTTTTAATAGGTATCAAAATTTCAGTGGAGGACACGGATAAAACAATTAATCTCCATTCCTAATACAATACAAATAACAAGGAATTTGTCTTCCCACTAAGAATCATCAGCAGCATCCTAGCATGTGAAGCAGGCCTCCAATTTAATGATATATACATAAAATATAAATATAAAGTATATCATATAATTTGATTATATATTAAACAATTATCCATATGGGTACTTATTAAAATACCAACCCTTCACACTCTCTAGTGAAATATTTAAGACCCAAATGCATTAAAATAATTTATTTGTGACAACGGTGTTCATGGGCACGCGAGACACTTGATAAGGGCCATAACGTGTTGACACGTCACTCCTTCACCCATCATAGCCCTTAAAAAATTGAGACTAATGGACGGCTATGATCATGCATGCCACCTGTGTGGTTTTGAAGATGTGATTAACACATTCTACTCAACCCTAAAACTATGTCAAAGTAGGGCTCCACTTCATAGTTTAATTTTTGGATTCGTGACTGATCCTCTTAACAAATGTTGCTCTCATAAATTGAATTTTTGATTTTGGGATTTAGCAAAGCCTTACACCACTAGATCATTCATAATTAATTTGAATCTATTTATTTAAACCATGAATGTCATTTAATTAATAGTGAAATATATCATAATGGTTTTTCATCATTAGTGTCATTCAATCATAATCACCATAATTTATTTCATAAACACTATACTAATTTAAGCAAAACTCTAGTATCTTCATACTATTTTTATTCATTAAGAGTGTCTTCTAACAAATGACTAAAGACTAAAGATTAATCCATTTCAAAACATAATAGAGAACATAAGTGATTTTCACCTCTACCATTTTTTTTCCATGCACATTTTTGAGATTCCACATGGAATGGACAATGGCCACATATAACTCTAGACATCCCTCATAGCTTGAATTATCTTCTGGTGTCAAATTAAGCTTAACTTTTTAACATGATATCAAAGCTAATAATATAATAGGATGTGAGCTTGATGGGTCTAGGGTGTATCATGATCATATATTCAATATGTAATGGATAAATATAGTTTTTATAAGATTTATACATGACCGATATCTTAAGCTAACTTTAAAGATTGAGTTAGGTCTTGTTAGGGTGCCTTATAATCACTTGTTAAGGAATGTAAAAGGAGAAAATGAATATTTTTGACATGTTAAATTTGTCATTTCCTAATATAAAATGAGCATTTTTGTTTTCTTAAACACTACTTTAAGTACACTTGATAATATTCTTTTATAAACAAATATTTTAATATAGACGAAAAAAGTGAACCCCTAACACCAAATCTGATATAATTAATCGAAGGTTGTTGCCCTTTTCATGTGGATCATATATTGTTTTCATTTTTAAATGTAGATCAAGATATAAATTATAGCTTGGGGCTTGTTTTCTTCATCTTAGAATTAGTCAGCTGCGTTTTTAATACTAAGAAACAAACCAATAGGAAGAAGACAAAGTGACTTTATATCCGATCGGATGGGGAGCACATCTGCTGTAACATAAAATGTAAGTTAAAAGTTTAATAATTACATAATTTTTTTAATCGATCATAAGTAGTGACATATGAAGTAATACATTTTTTGGGACAAGAGAAATCTACCCGATATCTTGGGGTTCAATTGCACCCAACTACCAAGGCACCAACCACAGTGCCTACTTAATAGCCTTAGCTGTAGAATTTTATTACAGGCTATGGACCTTCACCACTCACACGTACACTAATTTTAGCATTAGAAAACTCAAAAAAAAATGTATCCCATACACTCATACAGTATATCTTAACTGTCATATCTACAATAACATTTGTCATCACAATCATGTATACATATTATTATTTTTGGTAAATATTCTAACCACATTTTAATGACTCTAGCTATCAGAATTCTAAAGTTACATTGAACCCTTATTAATCTAAATAAGATAAAGTTGTTTTGGTATCTATTATTCATTTATAAGAGGGGAATTTGAAACGGGAATTAGACTTCTTATCAATTCCATCAAAAGCCTAAAGACATTTTCTTCATAATATATCTTTATTGCTGAGATGCATTTTCCATCATGGAATTCATAAGGTTATTCAAATTTACCCTATTTATTAAGTTTACGTCTATAAACTAATATACAGTGGGTAACATGACTATGTTACCCATTTATCACCAACAAGACATTAGTCCAGTGATATAATGTTTTATTGGATTCCCACGGTTGCAGGGTTCGATTCCTTAGAGCGATACTTGTTGGGAGAGACAGTCACAAACCTTGAAAGACATTAGCTCCTGACACAGAAAGATGAGGGGATACCCTTAGTAGTACCCAAAAAAATTGTGATAAGTTATTCTCACTAGTTTTTTGTTTTTGAATAAAAACTTGGTAGAAAGAACTAAAATTATATTACTAAAAATGTTTGAAGACATAAGGTGTCCCAAACAAAATTAAGAGATAAGCTTCAAACATGAAGATAAATTGAGAATCCATGAAGATAAGAGACATACCGTGACATTTATTTTATCATTATTGCAATTATCATGTAACTAGTATCTTTACTTCACCTGCAATTAATTTGAAAAGCATAAAAGCCTGAAGGAAAAAGTAAACCAAGCAAATGAGAAAAGACCCATTTCTAGTGGCAAATGTGGGCATGTTCAATTTATATTACATTATGAACATTGGAAATTGCAAATCAAAGACCCTTTAGTGACATGTCCTAAAAATTTATGTCAACATATTCCAAAATCAATCATAAATTATTATTATTTTTATAATTATTTTTCTTATTTAGTTGTTATATTTTAATTAGAATGAGACATAATGTGACACAAAATTTTGAAGATGTCATGTCCATTCTTTATTACTACTTGATCTATTGATGCACACTGAAAAACATGAGTAATCCCTTGGGTTATAGGCCAGTGGGCCTATCCCATGTGATAAAAATGACTTTACTTCCAATGGGTATAACTTGTTCAATCAAATGGCCTTTATTTGAGGGATCATTTATAGATCCTATGCCACACACCCTTTAAGTTCATTTCAAGTTCAAGCAAAGCCACATATAATCTTGTGTTTATATCTCTTTTATAACCCTTTTGACTGTTATATTAATTGTCACACACAAGTAAAAAAAAATACAAAATTAGACCTAAACTTGAGGCTTCATTTGAGTTTTTTTTATTTTATATTTGTACCTAAACTTAGACTTGTGAGATAAACTTATGTTTCTAGAAAATATGAAGTTTGGACATGTATTCATATTGCTGCTATTTTTTTCTTCCTAATATTGTATTTATTTTGGGTTATTGTGATCATGTAGCTTGAGAATATATGGGATGATGAACATGATCGTCCTAATTGAGAGTGGAAAGTAGTAAAGTGAAGTGTGAAGCAATGTTAATCAAATTATGATAGAAAATGAAAACAATGTGTTGGGAACAAGCGAACAATCAAATAGTAAAGAGTATAGAGACAAGAGAATAACACAAGAGATTTGGTAACGAGGTTCGACCAATTGTGCCTACGTCCCCAGGAGCGTTGAGCGGCTACCACTATATATTATTAGAGAATAAGGATTAGTGTTTTACTATTCTTCTCCTTGTTACATTAGGTTTACATAACATCAATATATATAGCCCTCTACCCCAACCCCTTTACATCAGCCCAAGCCCATAACTTGTATTGCTGTTATCTAGAGATATGAGTCATTGCACAACAATCTCCACCTTGGCGAATATCATCAATCTCCATCTTCCGCCATTGGGTTGGGGGCGCTCCATAGTCCATCATCAGTGAATGTTCAACAAGCTCAGGCAATGCCTGAACTTGTCCACAGTAACCGGTTTGGTTAACATATCAGCTGCATTTTCTGAAGTGTGAACCTTCTGCAATAGTATCTGCCCACAAGCTACCAACTCTCTGATCTTATGAAATCTCACATCAATATGTTTGGTTCTAGCATGATACACCTGATTCTTTGCTAAGAAGATAGCACTCTGACTGTCACAATGCAGCGAAACTCCACCTTGCTCAATGCCTAACTCATTTACTAGTCCCATAAGCCACAAGGCTTCCTTAGAAGCTTCACCAGCTGCCATGTACTCTGCTTCAGTTGTGGACATAGCAACAACAGACTGAACTGATGATCTCCACATAATTGGTCCACCTGCAAGGGTGAAGACAAACCCCGTTGTGGACCTTCTATCATCCAAGTCTCCTGCATAGTCCGAATCAACATAACCAATAACTGAAGGCTTACTCTGTTGGCTGCCAAACATGATACCGAGACCTGTAGTCCCCTTCAAATATCTGAAAATCCATTTGACTGCTTCCCAATGTTGCTTCCCTGGTTTCGACATGTACTTGCATACTTGACTAACTGCTTGTGCCAAGTCCGGTCTAGTACAAACCATAGCATACATCAAGCAACCCACTGCACTGGCATATGGAACCTTTGACATGTATTTCTTCTCTTCATCTGTCTTTGGACACTGATCTAGGGAAAGCTTGAAGTGATTTGCCAATGGAGTGCTCACTACTTTAGCATTGCTCATATCAAATCTCTCTAAGATCTTTTCAACATAGCTTTGCTGGGAGAGCCATAGTTTTCTAGCTCCCCTATCCCTGTGAATCTCCATCCCAAGAATCTTCCTAGCAGCCCCTAAATCTTTCATGTCAAACTCCTTACCTAGCATGACTTTCAGCTCATTGATATCACTCAAATGATTAGCAGCAATCAACATATCATCAACATAAAGTAACAGAAAAATAAACGAACCATCGTCAAGGCTTCTCACATAAACACAGCAATCATACTCACAACGCTTATAACCAAGCTTCAACATATAAGTGTCAAACCGCTTGTACCACTGTCTGGGAGACTGCTTCAACCCATATAGAGACTTCTTCAACTTGCAAACCAAGTGACTCTGTCCAGCTGCACTGAACCCCTCTGGTTGTGTCATGTAAATTTTCTCCTCTAATTCACCATGGAGAAAGGCAGTCTTCACATCCATCTGTTCTAAGTGCATATCCCAGCTGGCTACCAAGGCAAGCACTGCCCTGATAGAAGTGTGTCTCACCACTGGGGAGAAAATCTCATTGTAGTCGATCCCCTTCTGCTGTGAATACCCTTTTGCTACAAGACGAGCCTTGAATTTTTCCCCTTCTTTTTCTGATACTGCTGGCTTCCTCTTGTACACCCACTTGCACCCAACTGCACGCTTGTCTGGGGGCAATGGAACAAGCTCCCAAGTTTGGTTCTTCTGTAAAGACTCCATCTCCTCCATCATGGCACCCATCCATTGTTCTTTCTCCTGGCTGTTTATAGCCTCTTGAAAGCTACATGGATCTCCTGAACTGATATGGAGAGCAACTGAAGCCATATCCTCAAAGCCATATCTCTCTGGAGGTTTGATAGGACGTCTATCCCTGTCTCTAGCAAGTAGATACTCCTGCACACCTGAACTCTCTGCCTGAGAATCATCATGTTCTTGACTTGAACTAGTGCATGGTTCCTTGCCTTTATTCACCTGAACCATTTCATTGCTCAGTGGAATCATATTTGAACCCAAATTCTCTCCATTTGGCATGGGCACCTCTGTCAAAACTGACTGTTTCATCATGAAATCTTCATCAAACACTGCATCTCTGCTCAACACCACCTTTCTGGAAACTGGATCCCAGAACTTGAACCCCTTCACACCTTTGGTATATCCAATGAAGATACACCTCTTTGACTTAGGATCAAGTTTCGATCGTTCATCACTGGGTACATGTATATAAGCAGGACAACCAAATATGCGTAACATATTATAATTAACTGGGTTACCTGTCCATACTTCTTCTGCAACTTTACCATCCAATGAAGCTCGTGGTGATCTATTGATGACATAACATGCCATACTAAGTGCCTCTGCCCAAAATCCTTTGGAAAGTCCAGCATTCAGTCTCATACATCTGGCCCTCTCTGTAAGAGTTCTATTCATCCTCTCTGCAACACCATTCTGCTGAGGAGTCTTCTTCACTGAAAAGTGTCTCTGAATGCCATGTTCCTCACAGAATTTCTGAAATTGTGAGTTTTTGTACTCTGTACCATTATCTGACCTCATGTATTTGATTTTTCTACCAGTCTGGTTCTCTACCTCTGCCTTCCAAACCTTGAACTTGGCAAAGACTTCTGACTTATGCTTCAGAAAATATACCCAGACCTTGCGAGAAAAGTCATCAACGAAAGTAACAAAATACCTAGAACCTCCTAGGGATGGTTCCTGAGTGGGTCCCCATACGTCAGTGTGGACATAATCTAGAATGCCTCGAGTCCTGTGTTGGCCAGCCTTGAAACTAACTCGTGTTTGTTTCCCAAGCACACAATACTTGCACAAATCTAGCTTGCATTTGCTGACTCCCCTCAACAGTCCTCTTTTGCATAGTTCTGTCATACCACGCACACTCATGTGTCCCAAACGCATGTGCCATAATTTTGTAGCACCATGGTCTGAATCTACTGAGATCTCTTCAGCCACTCCAGCAACTCCACCTACAACTGTTCTCCCTAACAACTTGTAAGTGTTCCCTGCAGTCCTTTTACCCTTCATCACAGTCAGAGCACCTTTGCATACTCGAAGAATATCACTGTCCCCATCAGCTCTATAGCTAAACCCTTTGGCCTGCAATGTCCCCAAAGAAACCAAATTCTTCTTCAAATCTGGTATGTGCCTAACCTCACATAACGTCTTCACTACACCATCATCCATCACAATTCTGAGTTCTCCCATACCAATAATCTCACATGCTTTATTATTTCTGAGATACACGTAACCAAAATTGCTTGCCTTGTATGTGGTGAACCATTCCATGTTAGGCGTCATGTGGTGGGAACAACCAGTGTCAAGTATCCACTCATCTGTACTATGATTTGATGATACAGATAGTAGATCAACTTCACTATTGTAACCAGAGTCATCTTTCTGTGCCACATTTGCAGATGTAGATACCCCATCATTCCCCACCGGCTTGCTTGGACTCCATTCATTGGGACAATCCTTTTTATAATGCCCAGTCTGTTTGCACTTGTAGCACTCTACTGGTGTTCTGCCCCTGGAAGTTGGTCTTTTCCCTTTGGCAGGACCTCATCTGCCTTGTCTCCTCCCACGCACTTGGCTCCCTTTCACATACAGACCATCACCCTGAGACCCTTCACCTACATTCTGTCTTCTTTGAGTGTGGGACAAAAGTATCTCATCCAGTTTGATTGAGTCTTTCCCGTACGTCAATGTTGTCACCAAGTGTTCATAGGAATTTGGCAAAGAACACATTAATATTATTGCTTTGTCCTCATCATCAACCTTCACATCAAGTTTCTGCAAGTCATTGATCACTTGATTAAAACTGTTGAGATGTTGTTGCAAATCAGCACCTTCATGCATCTTTAGGCCATAGAGCCTCTGTTTCAAATACAACTTATTTGTTAGAGACTTGGACATGAACCGCTTCTCTAATGTGTCCCACACCTCTGTTGGTGATGTCAGATCTATAACATGATACATCACCTCATCTGATAGACAGAGTCGTATGGTTCCCGCAGCCTTCTCCTTCAACTCTTCCCAATCCAGTTGATCCATACCCTCTGGTTTATTCTCATGCAGCGCCTTTGATAGACCTTGTTGAGCCAACACATCCTTAACCCTCCTTTGCCACAATCCGAAATTACCAGTTCCATCGAACTTCCCCACCTCGAATTTGGCACCTGGGTTAAGAGCCATCTGATACCAATTGTTGGGAACAAGCGAACAATCAAATATTAAAGAGTATAGAGACAAGAGAATAACACAAGAGATTTGGTAACGAGGTTCGGCCAATTGTGCCTACGTCCCCGGGAGCGTTGAGCGGCTACCACTATATATTATTAGAGAATAAGGATTAGTGTTTTACTATTCTTCTCCTTGTTACAATAGGTTTACATAACATCAATATATATAGCCCTCTACCCCAACCATTTTACATCAGCCCAAGCCCATAACTTGTATTGCTGTTATCTAGAGATATGAGTCATTGCACAACACAATGATTGATGAGTTTAATGATAGTTTATCTTTTTAATCAGGCAAAAATGCGGCTGATACAACACAATTGTAGTTGCGAACAACAATTTAAAATCATGGGTGATCCATATTGTTGTTAGTGGTTGTCCCTCCCAACAAGTGTCACTCCCAGAAATCGAATTATCAATATTGAGGATTCAGTGAGGCCTTATACCACTTGACCAATGCCTTGTTGTTCAAGTGTTTGTTTTGGTGTCTACAAATTCCCATATTTAATGCTTAAAATGGTCTTATATCTCTAAGCACAATGTCCACAAGCAATACAAGTTCCATTTCAGCTGATATGAGAGCTTTACAAAAGACATGCATGTTGGATATTAATTATGTCATTTATGCTTAAAAAAGTTAGGACCAGATGATCATAAAAATATTGGTGACTCTAACATTCCTTTTAAACTATGTTGCTTCATGCATGATTAAATATTTAATTTCCACCTTACCTTGCATTATATATTTATATAAAATCTACTAGGAAATCTCAAAGCCCTCTTCTCAACATCTGAAGAAACCAAAAGTTGTGATCTTAGGAATATCTCTAAACCAGATTGTAGAACAGATAATGACACTGATTAATTGGATCCACTAATAGAATGTCTTATTCTAGGGTTTCCTCCTACCCCAGATTCAATCCATTTTTTGCAACAAACCTATGTCTTATCTTTTGCTTAGTCAGAAGACTCGAACCCGGATTCTTGCTTAAGGGGAATCAAACATATACCATTTGAACCAACACCCCGTTGTTTGATACACTTGCAAGTTGCTTCAGATCTAGACAATTAATGTCTAAACCTGCTAGATTTCAAGTGATATGGTAAATACTTATACTATTCTATGAATAGCATTTACCTAAAATATACATGTGAGGCTATTTTCAAGTCATGTATTAGATTTTCCTTTCAAATTTGTTAACACTTAATAGATGAAGAGTTTGAGGCTGTTTTCCAACTTTACTCAACCTACAAATCAAAACAAAACACAGTGAATCCCATTATTATATCAGGATACTGAGTCAATGAGTCACAGGTTAGACTGGTGAGTCAATGGTTAGACCAATTGACTCAGCTCAGTTTATATTTAAAATTCTAAAAATCATAATATTAACTAATATTATTTAATAACTATTATATATTCGAAATTTAAAAATATTATCATATGTAATTAAATAACCAATAAATAATATTTCACTACCATAAAATGTTACAAATAAGTTAAAAATATCCCCAAACAACATATGTATTATGTTTTAATAATTACAATAAATTTAAAATTTAATTAAATAATGAATAGTTTGCTATAATATAAATTAACAAATGACAAATATAACTATAAATAAGTTGAAAATATTTGATTTTTTTCTCATCTCAAAATGATATCATTTTGGTTGTTTTTAAAAAATAATTGATTGACTCGGCCGATCCAACCATTTGAATAATTGGTTTTAGGCTTAAATCGACAGAGTCAAATCGAACTAATCCATTTTATATGCAAAATCGGTAAGATACTCAATTCACAGTTGAACCAATCGTATCGGCGGTGATAAGTTTTATAGCACTAATAAATATAAGGTGTTTAATTATTTTAGTTCCACCGTCACAATCTCCAAGAGAAAATGAACACTAACATTTCCTTAAACTTGTCTTTCCTTCCTCTATAAATGTATGGTTTGACATTGACTTTGTTAAGATTGATATTAAAGTATATAGCTTGGAACGGAATATTCTACATTAATATCTTGAGAATATGGAATTTGGATGCAATCAAAAGAGTACAAGGGCAAGATCCAACAATATCCCTTACCATTTTGGTTCCCTCACCTATAAGAAAAAACTAAAAGTTGCATTTCAAGATAGGCATTGAAAATTCAATCTTCACCTATAATTTCATAATCAAATTAAACATCTATTATCCTCTCATTATACACATATTTTTGCAGAATCACATCTTTTGTTCCAAAGTTTGTATTACTACATATACCATTTATTTTTCATTGGTTAGAATAATAAAATAAGTAGTATATGAAGTAATGCACATTTTGTTACGTGGTTTCATTTTTTTCGGTAGCAAATTAAATTGCGACCTTCAATTCCTTAGTGGCCAAAGAAATTAATTGATGGGAAAAACAAAAGTGTGTACCATTTAGTATCAAGTGGCTCACATGCATAAACTCCTTTTCCATCTTGGCAGATTAGATTTTATCGTATATAATGACTTCCTTCAAAAGAGAATCATGTTCTCATAGTATATTAATGATTATGATATACTAAAAGCTTAAATAAATTAATCAATGTTATTTATAAATATCCAAAGAATATATCTAAGAGGGTAAAAAAATTAAAAACATTTTGTAGGAATATTACAAAATATATAAAGTGATGAATTGGAGGATTATATGTAGGAAATAATGAAGAGATAAAATAAAGAATTGTAATATTATAAGATTAATTTTAAAGTGATATATCAAAGTTATTCAAAATATAAAATATTACTTTTATTGGTCCATCGATAACAAAAGATAAATAGAATTTTAATATCATTATTACTCATAATGATATAATTGATCCTAACATAACTATCTTTGATTGCTAGATCAATCCTAGCCAATTCTAATATATGATAAATATTATGACATATTTCTTATTTATAAGTTGTTGCTAAATATGAGAGGGGGTAGAATAAATGGAAGCTTGAGCACGAGGAGAATTATTTCCTAAAATGAACGAAGTATAGAGGAGTTTAGAAATTAGGGAATGAATGAATTTAACAAAGTGAGAGATAATAAAACGTTAATAATTCGATTTTTATGAGCGATACTTATTAAGAGAGACAATCACGTATCCAAAAAAATTAATTCCTTACTCATACAATGAAGAGATACCTTTAATTAATAGCAAAAAAAAAAAAAAAGTGACAAGATGACATGACTTTGCTATGTAGTTTGTATTATATATTTTGCTAAACAAATATCTCATCAATGGGGCCACATGTTTTGAACAATTAATAGATTCACATATGCAAAATATTTTATAAGAAATTATGTGGACAATGGACCTATATTCTATTTCACATACAATGGCGTATTGGTTTAATGATATAAGATTTTATTAGCTCCCTAAGATGATCAAAAAGTCAATAGTTATATTTTAGTGAACGACACTTATTGAAAGAGATATGCACACTCTCCGAAAAGAATTAATTCCTTACCCATTAAATAAAATTATACATTTTAACCACACAAAAAAATGATATATTTAACATATTAAATAAGTCAACAAAGTATTTAGTTATTTAGTAGCTATTTAGAAGTAAGATATAAAGAAAATGATATATCATTTTACTAAATTCTCATATCCATAATAAAATAACATATATCAAAAGACAATACTTTATTTGGTGAATGTTGATTTACAAGTAACATGTATTACATCTTTGTCAGTAAAAGAATTCAGTAGAAATATATAACATTATTCGATACATAAATATTAAATGATGCCAAAAGTTATATGATTAATATTAAACTCACTACCAAATATCTTCATCTTTGATGCAGAGAAGTGTTCACCTATTATTATAACCCAAAACCTTCACATTCTCTGACTCTTTTTCTCTCAATTTCTACACATCTCATAACAACAATTCCACACCTTCTACCTTCTCTCTTTCTCTTTTTCATTCTATCTTCTCTTCTACTCCCAATACCAATCTTTCCATTTTCTATCTTAATTCCCTTCAAACTTGAAACCATTCAAGTTTTATTCTTTTTATCATTCTAATATCTTATGCTCTTCTGGGTAACTCTATAAGGTGACCCTTTTCTTCTTTTTTTTTAATTTCATTTGTTTTTTTCACTGAGATCTTCTCTGCTTATTCTCTGTGTTTTCTTAGCTTAGGCTTGTTTTTAAGGTTTATTATAAATTAGTAACACTACAGAAGAAAAAGGTTTTTTTTTGTCTAATTTTAGAATTTTAATCGTTTGTTCAATATTGAATTTTGTTGGTTGGAGTGATGATATTTTTTTTGTTTATGTTTCCCTATCATGTGTTAAATCTTCAAACTGTGTATTATTTAGTTACAACTTCCAACTATTGGGTAAAGATTTAAATTTTGAAGATGTTTTCTCAATCTCATAGGTTGTCTACATTGTTGGATGTCTGTTTTTGAACACTTGTGAAGGGATGAAAAGTGGTCCTTTTTCTCCTTTGTGTTTTTCTGTCTCACATACTCTGACACAATTCATGTGCATGTCTATTACCAATATTGTGTAATGTGTTGCATAGGGTGTCTTTTTTTGTAGTTTTTGTGAAATATGTTGTATCATGTATGTCTTTTGTTTGCTTTCCATATCACATGATTTTCTTCTACCAGGGCTCTCTGGATCTTGCAATTCTAGATATGTTCTCTATCATTAGATTTGTATTTTTGAATTTATTAGTGAACTGCTTTGGTTCTTTTTTGTTTGCTAAAGTTTTATGCTCTTTAGTATCTGAAGTTCTGAACTTTTCAAATCCTTTGTTTTCAACTTTTGGTCGTGGCCTACAACTGGAATCCTGTGTTCCTGGTTTTGTTTTAACCTTTTTTTGGTTTCGCTTCAAAGTCAATCTCTTTACATTTTTCTGTGTATCTCAGGGCCATACATTTATTTTCGTTCTACCGATTATTCATTTTTAACTTCATGGTTGTTTTCGCTCCCGAGAGAGAAAGCAAAACTTACTTGGTCTGATTTCCACTGCAGCATATCACTCAAGATCCTTCTGGAGAGTGGAGCTTGATGTGATCATTGATCTCGGGGAATAATACGTTATTGATTTTGCAAATGCTAAATTTTGGTACGTCAAGAACTCAGCCAAGGGCAACCAGGTCTATGTCAATAGGAGGAGGTAATGTTATGGCTTCCAAATTTGAGCCCAATGGTAGTTTAAGTGTTTAACCGATTCTCTATTTATAGCTAATGAAGCTTGTTTACATCATCAATTAAAAAAATAAGAAGGGAAAAGCTTTGCCTGTTCTAGCACATGAGTTAGAGTATATGATAGGTAATACGCAAGTGTATGGCATAAGGTGTTTGTAAATTCTTAATATTCATAGTTCTGTGATTTATATCATGTTTCTTTGTTGTTTACTAATTTTCTATCATCATATTTGATTCTCTTTTAGGAATAGATTACTTGGATTCAAAAACAAAGGGGAACTTTGTTGGAAAAGTTTTTCTTGCTGCTGTATTGACAACATTGTGCATTGTCATGATCAAAAGATATCCATCTTTGAATTCCCCGAGTCCGGTAATCCCTATATCACATGATCTTATTGTCATTTCTAAGTCTATAGCTGTTTCACCATTTTATTCATTTTGTTTGCTTATTTTTCTCTTTTGCTTTTTTCAGTTTTCCGTTCAAGAAGCTGGGGTCACTCATGTTTTAGTAACAGGAGGTGCGGGCTATATTGGCTCACATGCTACACTACGACTTTTGAAGGATTCTTATCGTGTCACCATAGTAGTATGTCTTTTCAATAATAATTTGATTAAGTCAAATACACTGCTACAATGCTATCGACATAACAAATTTTCTTCCTGGCAGGATAATCTGTCACGAGGAAATTTGGGTGCAGTTAAGGTCCTTCAGAACTTATTTCTAGAACCTGGAAGACTTCAATTTATATATGCTGATTTGGGAGATGCGAAATCAGTATCCTAATAATCTTTCCTTGTTGCAAAAATATTTTAGTTTTAAATTTTAACGTCGATCGAAACGTATGCTGGAGAATGCCCAAAATTTTGTCGACTTGACTGGTTATCAGGTTGATAAAATATTTTCGGAGAATAAATTTGATGCTGTGATGCACTTTGCTGCTGTTGCTTATGTGGGAGAAAGCACACTTAACCCTCTTAAGTAAGTACTTAAAGCTTTCATCGAAGGACATTCTCAGTTGAACAAGTTGTGTAAAGTCGCATTTGTCTGACTTTTTCGGTCTACCAAAGTAGCATGTATAACAAATTGTGTTTTTTAGTTACAAATTGACATTCTTAATTTATATAATCTCTCTTTCTTGTTTGACAGGTATTATCACAATATTACGTCGAATACATTGTTGGTATTGGAGAGTATGGCTAAATATGGTGTGAAGACATTGATATATTCTAGTACATGTGCAACATATGGAGAGCCTGAAAAGATGCCTATTACAGAAGTAACAGATCAGGTGAAAAATCTTAAGTACTATTTTTCTTCATTGCATCCTGTAATGGCTTTAATGCATGTGAGAATGTAGTGCTGAATTTGATGCTCTTCAATTTCAGAAACCAATTAATCCGTATGGAAAAGCCAAGAAGATGGCAGAAGATATCATACTTGATTTTTCCAAAAATTCCGAGATGGCAGTGATGATTCTGAGGTTTGTATTTACAATTACATTTCTGACTACTCCCTTATTTTAAATACCTCATACATATTTGATTCATTGTGACCTTTGTTTCTTAAATTGTTAATGATTCTTGGAATGCCTCAAATATGTGGAAACCTTGCAATAGGCGTGACCTTGGACTATTGATACATGGTTTGAGGTCTGACTTTGGGTGATAGATAACTAATTGATAGAACTTGACTTCAATGTTGTGAATCAGAATCAGCTATTGTGGTAATTACTTAGAACTTTTCTTTTGGAACATACAGATACTTCAATGTGATTGGATCAGATCCTGAGGGCAGATTAGGTGAGGCTCCAAGACCTGAACTGCGAGAGCATGGTCGAATTTCTGGTGCCTGCTTTGATGCAGCTCGTGGTATTACACCTGGCTTAAAGGTACGCTCATATTGTCCTTCGACTTTTGGCTAATTTTGACTGCTTTAGTAGCCATTTAAGGTATTGGCTCGGTCATTGCATTCCTGAAAAGTAGTGTGTGCCTGTCTCTTTTTAGCCGCTAAAGCGTAACAAAATTGTATTTTTTTACAGATATTTTGGTATGTAGATATTTCTTTATTAGCTCACTAAGAAAATTTGAACTGATTTGGCTATAAGTTTTTTACTTAGTTTTAATTTTGAGAGAAGTTTAAGCCATTAAATTCCCCATAATCCCATTATAGAACACACGCCTATTTCACATTAATCGGCATTCTCCACAAACTTGAAAGCTTCAAGAGTTTTGTTTGTAAACTAATCGGCTACCTTGCAGGTTAGAGGAACAGACTATAAGACAAGTGATGGAACATGCATTAGAGATTACATTGATGTAACTGACCTGGTTGATGCTCATGTCAAAGCTCTTGAAAAGGCACAACCTGCTAAAGTTGGAATCTACAATGTTGGCACTGGAAAGGGTAGGTTTTATTAACACTTACAATATATGGACAATAGTGCTTTGATTTTCTTGATAGTTAATTCACATATTTCTTTGTTTATCAGGTAGATCAGTGAAGGAGTTTGTGGATGCTTGTAAAAAGGCTACAGGGGCGAACATCGAAGTTGACTTTCTTCCTCGTCGGCCCGGTGATTATGCTGAAGTGTATAGTGATCCTACTAAGATCAGACTTGAACTGAATTGGACTGCACAACACACCGACCTGGAGAAGAGCTTACAAGTTGCATGGAAATGGCAGAAATCTCATCGCGATGGTTATGGCGTTTCATCTGTGATATGAAGTTTATAGAGAGCTTTATTAGCATAGCAACCATATCAGTTTCCCTTCATTTTATTCCTCTAATACATGGAGCTGAGGATTTTTGTTTCTTAGGGAGTTAGTAGTTCATTTAGTATACTTAATTACTTATATGTATTGATACATAATGATTCAATAATAGAATAATGCCCTGACTCAGTTATAGCTTTCTTCTATCCAAGGAATTGGCCTATATAAATTATCTGGTGGCATTCTATCCTAGTGAAGCCAATGCTGAATTGCAATAATTTGTTCCTTAAACTCTGTCCTACATATTTAGTGACACTTTTCCTACATTTTTAGACACTTTTCAGATTTATAAAAAAAAAATCATGTTTTGGAATTATATAAGGACTTCTTAGTTTTTACTTTGGAAGAAAAAGCATTAAATGAAATGAAGAAATTCAGTGTAAAAAAGGAGTGCCCTCAAAAGTACATTTTAAGGAAAATTTACGTGGATAGTGTAGTTTGACTACACTATCACACGTTTGGTATATGTTTCAAAATATTTATGGAAGTAGTGTATTTTTAGGAAAGTCGTGGATGGTTCGTGGAGAAAGTCGTGGATGGGATCCACGATTTTGGGGAAGTCGTGGATCCCATCCACGACTTCCTGACATATTCTCTCTCCATGGAAGTCGTGTACCCTAAACACGACTTCCATTGTATATTAAT
>NC_032012.1:8493777-8633071 GCF_001865875.1 Lupinus angustifolius
TGACATATATTATTTATAAAAGGACTATCATACATTATGGTTAAATTGCATTATATTCATTACTGAATTTTGTACATTTTTATTTTATATTGTTTTAAACAATTAGGTAATGAATAAAAATGTATAAAATTTGGTAGTGAATATAATGCAATATACTCATAATGATTCATAGTCCTTGTAGAAATAATATATGTCAAAGTTATAAAAAAATTAAAAAAAAAAGCAATAGGTGGGTGTTGAACCATGGACCTCTAGGTTCCCATAAAAACCAAGAACCACTAGGCTACATAACTCTTTTGTTATTATTATACAATGGAAGTCATCTTAAGGGTACACGACTTCCATGGAGAGAGACTTCCCCAAAATCGTGGATCCCATCCACGACTTCCTCCCGAAGTCGTGGATCCCATCCACGACTTCCCCCCGAAGTCGTGGATACCATCCACGACTTCCCTAAAAATACACTACTTCCATAAATATTTTGAAACATATACCAAACGAGTGATAGTGTAGTCAAACTACACTATCCACGTAAATTTTCCACATTTTAACTAAAAAAAGGCATGCATGCATCTACCACATAACAGTGAAGATAGATTAGGAATTCAAGACCCTCTGCAGTTATAAGATCTCATGAATTAAAAATATTTTTTTTTGAATAAAATATAAAAAAACAAATCAGTCATTGGATGTTCTAGGGGTGAGCATGGGCTAGGTTGGGATGGGTTAAGGCTTGTCCCTCATCCGGCCCTAAATGTTGGCGGGTCATTTTTTGAACCCGACCCTAGACCTGAGACTAACACGACCCTAAATATCGATTAGGTCAACCTTTAAACCTGAACTTAGACTCGATTAAATATAATGCATACTCATTTTAGATAAAGTCTTCCCAATATTATTTATTATTATGAATGTATAATTTGACGTATAAAATGATATATGTATATATATTATTAATCTTGTATATATGATGGGAAAAAAATAATCAATCATACTTTCGATCAAAAAATGTCGTTACTTTGTAGTTTGTACACACTTGAATAGAGACACATACAAACATGATGAGTGAGTGATCATAGGATGGGTCATGCTTGGTTCCTACTCGATCCTAAATATTGACCGGGTCTAATTTTTAATCCTGAACTCAACCCTAAACCCAATGAGACCCAATCCTATCCCGACCCAATCGTAATTGGGCCATACCAGATAAGCGGGTAGGGTCGATCCTGCTCACCCCTCCGAGAAACCACCCTCTTATCTTGAATGAACCATTATGAGTTGAGACTACTAAAGTATAAAAAAATGAAGCTTATCAAGAGGCACAATAAAATCTTACTCTTCCTTTGTATATAGTCAATAGTCACACTTCCTCAATTCTTTAACCTTAATATTTACAAAGATATAGCACTCACGTGGTAAATATTACAACCACATTTACTTACACTCATCCACAACTTAGAGCTATAACAACTAGACCTTAACTCACTATATCTGCGGTCAATTTGTCCAAAATTCTCTGTCCATTCTGAGAAGCAATTACCACTGTGCATCTGCATAACACACAGTAGGAAGAATATTAATAGAACCAATGCAATCACTTTTTAAACCATATAACTTTCTATAAATGATATGTTCTGAAGCATGCTTGCATTTTACTCACTAAACTGACACTTGTTGAGAGGGGCAACCACGCACTCTGAAAGAGATTAGTTCTTTACCTATAGAGTGAGGGGTACCATTGATTATACGGAAAAAAAACATAAACTACAGCTCTAAAATAGAAGACATTAAAATTATAAACTTGGCATCTCTTTTTTCCAGATGGAGAAATTATCAAATAGAAAGAAAAAGAATGAAATTAAGAAAATATGGACTACCAATAATTAAGTTGATAACATTATTTAAAGCCTAAGCTTGTTTTTCATGATAAATGAAATTGTCTGACTGAACCATTTGATGTTTTACATGTACTGTACTTTCTGTTGGTAGTTTCTCAAACAAATTTAAGGAACATAGTAATATAAGGTACTAGGTTTAACAGAAAATCATTGTCAATCATTTCAAGTTCAATAGATACTCTAAAATCAATATCAAATCATATTTTTTGATAAATGGCCATCTTATCTAGTTCAAGCAGTGAGATGGTGCCAACCAACATTAGGTATCAGCACCATGGCTTTCAATTTCAACCAATCCGTAGTTGATAGTGAAGGTCGTGTAATTAATACTTGGGCTGATATTATTAACCGAGCTTATATAAAAGAGTATAAAAATTAACACAGAAAACTAACGGGATTTTAGATATGACACCATGGTCCACCACGCCGTAAACTTTATCAAGGCTTTTCGCTACTTCAGCTGCAAGTAATACCAACTCAACAGAATCAACCAGCAAAAAGACTGAGACTTAGCACTTGATTCAGACATCACAATGGTAGAACTTACCAAGGCTTACTATTGGAGATGTGAAGATAACATCAAGGACATTATGTCCTTCTCTGGTGACTAGAGGGTAGTCACCTCCAAGAGGACCTGCTAGCCCTATAGATGATCTTCTCCAGACCTTCATTTACAAAGAGCGTCAATAAAAATATTCGGAATATATGAGAGACATAAAAAAACCTCTTAGATCAAGATAAAACAAAATAAATACAGGAAATAAAAGAAGAATACATCAGCTTGAAAAATCTCTCCAATCCCACTGTAAGACCACAATATGAACGGCCCTAAAGTAAACGGCGTGTTAGCACACTGAAAGAAACCAATAAAACAACTCTAGTCTATCCCATAAAAAGATGGGAAGGAAGAAACTTCTGACAAAAAAACTCAGGCATCACACTCCACTTTTGTAATTTGGCAACCTTCCTTTGTCATTGCTTCACCTTATGCATAAAGGATAAGGTTTTTGGCTCCTGGTTCTTATTTTTGTACAATTTTATTATGGCTTCTTATACAAAATCCTGCTGCAAAATCGCAATTCACAATGCTATTCCACCGATGTTCTTGTCATCTGCTTTCAGAGTTAGGAGACAGATAGTCATCTTTTTGTATAGTGAAGTTCCCTGACAACTTTGGAATCAGTTTTTTTTAACCTTTTCGAGGAGCAATGGGATTGTTTAGACTCCTTCAATCATTTCCTATTTACTCATTTGGTAGAAAAAAAGGTATGTAAGTCTTGCTATGAGGGGTCATACTGAATTTGTAGTTCTTTTGAGGGAATAACAGCTATTTTCTTGTCTTGAGGGTCGAGACGCGTGATAATGAAACAAAAAAGGGTGCCTCACAAACCTCGGCATCACCCAGAAACATGTCCTCGATCTCCTCAGCAGTAGGCATCCAATTGAGCTACAAAGAAAATGTGGAGTATTAAAGACACTAAGCAAAAGAAAAGAATAAATGACCTACTAATTTGCATAGCTGCTTACAGACTGAACTAAAACTGGAACAGAACCTTCCAGACCATCTTTGTACTGGTTTTCTTCGATAATGAACACAAGTTTATTGGCAGCATTCAGTATAGACTACACAAAAGATGGGAAATCGGAGGAAGAATCGATTATTAGAATATGAAAATTTATCTTCAGTTCTTCACTGATAAGTACAGAAGAGAATGGTATAGTAACTCACCTTTTCCTGGACTATAGACTCCTCACTTTGCAATTTCCGGCGCCCAATAATAGCAACAAGTGTTCCTTCTTCTATAACATCAGCATCATCAAATGCAAAATCAATCTACAATGGAGCAATTTCCAGTGAATCAACATTAATATTTCAATTCGATATGGAATAAAATAAAGACCGACTCAACTTCATATCCAGATAATCTATAATTACTTTAATTTTTCTCCCTTATGCTTTAGCTTAATTGTATGAAAAAAAACATAGTTATCTCTTTATGTGAGAGACTTCTGTTTTTTCCGGAAAATTTAAAAGAACTAATTTGACTAAACATCAAATGAAAATGTAGATGATAATTTTTGTGCGCACTTGAGAACTGTCTTGGTAGGTATCCAATGGAATCCCAGCCTTTGCTGCCTCACTTGCACTTGCAACAGACCTGCATAAACCAGAACGCATCAACATCACATGAAAATTTCCATTACAAAAGTAGTCAAAATTCATAAAACAGTTAGTTTAAATAAACAGTTTTGATTTTTTAAGCAAAAGAGTAGTATGAAGTGAAAGGAATGGAAGAAGTGGTTGATGTAAGAAGTAAGAAGTAAGAGCTCACATGGGAATCCCTACTATATCTTTCAAATTACCGGTCCGAAGCTGGCGACCCAAATGTTGAATGGCCATACCAGAAGCATGTCCAGACCCCAATCCTACAACCATCCCACTTTTCACATATGTATCCACCTACCAAACAACCAAACATATCTACAAAATCATTCAATTCCCAGCACAATGGGCATAAGACAGGCATTTGAAACATAAATAGTTAAATACTCAAATTTGACAAATATGTAATCAGTTTACTTTAAAAAACAAAAAACTTAGTAAGCGAACACCCGATTTTTAGTCCCTGCAATCGAAAACACCAATTATATGAGTCCTTAAATTGTAGTCCCTCATTATTCAGTCAAGTTGGACATAAAGATCAATTTGATCAAAATATTACAGTTCAAGGACTAGCATGTTAATTTCCTAAAGTCAAGAACTAGTACAGTACTTACAATTTCAAGGACTAAAATTACTAAAATGATGATTCACTCCTTAAAATAAGCATATTAGCTGTTGAATAAATTGAATTTGAGTAAATGTTTTGCCTTACATGCATGGAAAAATCAAAAGGAATTTTTTTAGAAAAATTGCAAAATGCAGACATAAGGAACCAATTCATACATTACCAGGTATGAAGTTGAAGTACATTAAATTATTTTGTCAAGTAATTCACATAAAATAACAAAAAGGGGATAAAAAGATATGGATGATGAAGTAATACAGTGAATTGAGCTGCTCGGAGAAGAGCAGAACTATCATCAAGACAAGAGCGAGTAACCATTGTAAGAAAATTGAATCTAGTTGTGGTTCTTGGAGGTGTTGGTGAATGAAGAAGAAGCCTTGTTGTTGAAAACGATGAAGAAGGTAGTGAAGTCATTGGTTTACAGTATAGTTCACAAAGTTGTTAACTTTCACCATTGATAATGGATAAGGGATTATTATGGCCCCTCTTTGAATGAATGATAACAAAACTGCATGTATAAAGTAAAAATTAGTGGGCAAAATCCTCAACTTTTCCATTGGTTCAAGTGGTACATGTTTGATTCGTAAGGTTTTAGATTCGAGTCTTATGAATAGAAAAAATGTCAAATAAAAAAAGGTAGCCCCACATAGTCGTGGATGTTCTGCTCGGATTACCTCTCATGCGATGATATAGTGTGAAACCAAAAAAAACTTTTCTTTAAGCTTCAATGTAACTATGTCCATTTATTTAAAAATATATATATTACATTTTCGGCTTTGTGGGGAGATATTATCCTCTCACCCGCTTCTATTTACCACTATGACCTCTCCAATCTACGTTCTCAAAGCCATTGTCGGTAAAGAAACTCCAAGGGTATTATTGACAAATCAGTCCATTTGCAATGACTCATATAACCTTACATTGCCGTGCGCATCAAGCACTCGAAACGACAGCGTTTGCATTTTCCCAACGCGTGTCCCTAACTACAACAGTGGCGTTTTCGTTGTATAAAAGGCACATAGGGGTAGTTCGGGTAATTCAAAAAAAGAGCAAAGTAATAGAAAAAACGCGTCGTATCTTAAATAGTGGGGGGAATGAGAATCTTTCTCTATATTTCATAGGCACACCAAAACGACTCTTTCGTAGTCCAAAAGCTTCGTCGTTTCGGTTCATGGTTAGGGTTTCGAAAATTCTCTCGTAGTCGCATCACAATGTTGCAAAAACCTACTCTCTCTTTCGCTATGCTCTCTAATTCTATCCCGGAACTGCGTTCTTCGCTAGCCATGGCTTAATTTTGTTTTCTTCATTTTCTTTTTCTAGGGTAATATTTTCTTCTTTCTCTCTCTGCCTGCTTTATTTATTTGTTTATTAATTTATTTCACTTTAGTACTTGCTGTTGTATTTCGTAAATGTAATATCTTATTATTTATGTTGCTTTCTGTTTGGTGTAGTATTATTGATTTTTAATGTAGGTTGAAGGAAATTGAGTTTTTGTTTTTGTTTTATGTTTTCGTTTGTCAAATTGGTTTTCTAATTTGTTAGTTACTGAGCTATATATTTAGGGTTTGGAGGTTCTGATAGGATTTGTGATATGTGAAGAACTGGTGTTGATTTTGGGCGTCATATAAAATAGGCATTTTCACTGCATTGAGTTTTTCTGCATGCTATAGTTTGACATTTGTGGCCACCATTTTGTATGTCCAATTATGATTTTTGAATGCTTATACTTCATTTTATGGCTGTATACAGTGGTGGCAGTTCTGGTATGGAAATGTATGATGTTTCTGAAACTAGAAATCCAGATGCATACTTGGTAATTTTTTATGAAACTTGTAGCTTATGTCCTAACTTTGATATAATCAGGTTTCCTTCAATGATTTCATATTCTTGTAAATATAAGCATTTGACTTGTATCGTTATATGTATGATACTATGATTTATGACAGTCAATAACATGTGCATCATTGTTTGACTTAGATTGAAGGTGCTGATTTTAATTCACACTTCAGAAGCCCTAATTTTGGACAAACCGAAGTCATGTTGAACGAAGGAGCCCCTGAGTTTGTTGTTGATCAGAACTTTTATTATCCTGCTGCCACCAATTATGGGTATTACTGTACAGGTAAGTTTTAGAGCATGTTTATGTCATGTCTCCTTTCGTTTGGTGGTATTTTAAATATACATCATATTTATATGTTATTTGTCTTGGTTAGGTTTTGAATCGCCCGTGGAATGGGAGGATCACCATAGGATTTTTGGTGTAGATGGTCCTGATATTCAGTACACGGTGAGTCTAGCTCCTGTCTGTCTTTATCTCTCTCCATTTTTTATTTTCAATCAGTGGTTGATTTTAATGTTTTTTTATCAGGGTGCACAGAATGATAGCATGCCCTATGTATATTATAGCTATGGATATGCACAGTCTCCATACAATCCATATAATCCTTACATTCCTGGTGCTGTGATAGGAGTTGATGGTTCTTTTGGAGGACAGCAGTATTATGCCATCCCCAATTATCAAAATCCCATTGCTTCATCTGCTTACATTCCCTTTGTTGTTCCACCTGACAATTTTCCTGATAGTTCCGTGGACTCCTTGTATGGAACCAATGCTTCTGTCAGTAGACCTGATGGAAGAGGTTTAAAACATAAGTTCAGTTCAGTTTCTGGTGATTTTTCTAGGAACTCTTCAAAACCTTTATCAAATCAGACAAGTTCCTTGGCCAGGGTACCTGAAGGGCCTAGAGCTAATGATGGAAGGAAACAGGACTTGATACATTCAAGTGTTTCTGGGAGTTATTTTCCCAACTTATCTTCATCTGCTGTCAATCAGGTAGGGAACGTCTCCTTTCACATTAGAGTTAAATGAGTGTACCCTGACTAATGCTGTTGGTTAAGTGAGAATCGAAGTTTTTCCCTGAGTAACATTAGTTTCTTCTACATTATGAAAGACTTTGCCTACCTACATGTTATTATTTTTTGACAAAGACAGGTGGAGGGTAATGTTAGATTGCGGCCTTCTCCGTAATTTTTTTAAAAATGTCTGGTAGTTTGATACTGGGATGATGTATTTTCCCCTTTAAAATCGTTAAACATTTCTTGCTAACTGGTTGATGGTTGTATTTCGTGTTATGCAGGGTAGAAGTTCTGGTGTGTCAAACCAACATGTAGATACTATCGCTAATGGAAATACGTTGTCTCATCGTACTCAATTGAAAGTAGATCCTCATAATAGTGGATTTTCTGATTTTGGATCTACATCTAATGGACAATCTGCAGCTTCTAAACTTTGGCCGAAGGTTCACATTGGAAAAGTACCAAGTGACGTAAATGGTGGTTCTGATGTATTGGGTGAGCAAAATCGAGGTCCTAGAATCAGTAGATCAAAACAACAACTGTCTGTGAAAGCCTATACAACGAAGGCAGGAGATGGTAATGAGCAAGGGAGCATTGTCATTTATCCTGACCAATATAACAAGGAGGATTTCCCTATTGACTATGAAAATGCGAAGTTTTTTGTTATAAAATCATACAGTGAGGATGATGTGCACAAAAGCATTAAATATAATGTGTGGTCATCTACACCTCATGGAAACAAGAAGCTGCATAATGCTTATGATGATGCAAAGAAAATAGCAGCTGAAAAATCTGGAGTCTGTCCTGTCTTCCTATTTTTTTCTGTGAGTTTCCATTATGATGTTTCAATGAGTTTTGATTCTGGTTTTTTCTTATTTTTTATATGCAAGCCAATTCCATTATGCTTGCCACACTGACATTTCATTTTATTTTTTATTTAATGCAGGTTAATGCAAGTGGTCAGTTCTGTGGGGTTGCTGAGATGTCTGGTCCAGTTGATTATAACAAGGATATGAACTTTTGGCAGCAAGATAAATGGAGTGGGAGCTTCCCTGTAAAATGGCACTTCATTAAAGACATTCAAAATTCAAATTTTAGGCACATTATATTAGAGAACAACGAGCACAAGCCAGTGACTAATAGTAGAGACACTCAAGAGGTATACATATCATTATTATTTCTGCCTAGCAACTCTTGTTAAATTAAGAATTGGCAGGATTTCTCTTAACCTTTAACATGAGTCTGTAAGTTTATACTTGAGTAGTTTCCTTAAACTTGTTACATGTGTTTGTGGTTTCATTGTGGCTTTGTTTTGATTCATTATATTTTTCCTTTATTACTTAGTTCAAACATTGACTATTAAATGTCCCTTGCCTATGCGCAGATAATGTATCAGAAAGGTTTAGAAATGCTGAAAATATTCAAAAACCATACTTTGAAGACATCTTTGCTAGATGACTTTATGTACTATGAAAACCGTCAAAAGATCATGCAAGATGAGAAAGCAAAGTTCATGATCAAGAGTTTTGAAAGTCCATTTATACCACCTTTGGAAGCTCCACGTAAGTTAAATTTTGTTGTGAACACACCTGGGGTCAATGATGACAAGAATTCAAAGCCTAAGGAGGATGTTGGTAGCTTAAAGCAAACTTCAACTTCCAGTTTTGAGCAAATTGTCAACACTTCTAATGTCCCTAGCATCAAGTCAGTTGATGACAAGGTTGAGAAAGTTGAAGTTGACAAAGAAGATATTTCTTCTATTTTAAAGATTGGCTCAGTCACTATTACCCCAAAACTAGTTGGAAAAAAGCAATCCCTTGGTTCTAGTAATAAAGAACCAACTGATGTTGTTACAGTAGGGTCAATGCAAGTCAAAGTTAAAGGATTTGCAGAATCTTCTGGTATCTTGAAGGTTGGCAGTATCCCACTTGATACTAGATCATTGCAACCAAGGAAAGGAGATGGTGCTATTAAAAATGGATCTCAACGTTAAATTTTGCATCTGCATTTTGAAGGCACTGTTTGGTTCTTGTTTTATTTTTGGTGAAGTTGGATTAATATCTCTACCCAATTGTATAAAACAATTGGGAATTTGAGTTTCTCTTCCATCTTTTCTCACTGCTCTTTTGGATTTTCTTGAGACTGAAGTGATGCCATTGGTCTTGGAAAGGTGTTAGTGCTGACTCAAAAGTTTCATGAAAGTATAACCTCTTTTTTGCTTTGAGAAAAATGCTTAAACTTTCGTCCAACTCCATTTTCTGTGATTCGGCTATATTAACAATATTTCATGTCCGTTCTATTGTCTTTGAAAGTATTTCATTTGGTTTTAAAGATGAGGAACTGTAATAATTACTGAATTAGAGCTTCATTTTAAGAACATATAATATCTTTGTTTGGTTATCTTGTCTCTTTTATAGCTTGAATGACTCTGTTTTCCATCTTTCTACCTTGCTGTGTTTTAATCTATAGGAATGAAATTATTAGGTGGTCTTTAGGATGCATCACACTGCCATCCAATATTATTAGGTGATGTATAATGGCATTCAACTTGGAATATGATGTGTGTGGAGCTATTTTCTCTATGACACCAACATCATGACTCAATTTTAGTCTCACTTCAAATAAATCCTAGCTGTTAGTTGCTAAGGTCGGCTACATTTGTCTTAAATAATGTTAATGTACAACAATTGGTTTAATTCTAAGAGAGAAAGTCTCATCAAGAAGTTTTGCTTATGTTTTTTTCTTGGTGTCCCTCTAAAAATATTAGATTAACATTCATTTGATATAATCTTCTTAATCATGCTTCTAACGTTCTCTCCATATAATCAAACCACATAAGATATAATTCTACCTTATTTTCTATAATAGGAATTAACCCAACTTTTTCATACTTATTACAATGTAGGTCCCTAAAAAATAGACCAAATTCCTATATATCATGTCTACTCATCACACACCATGGCAGTACACCCAAACATGGGGACGAATCCTAAGTAACAAACATAAGATCACAACTCATAACAATTTACTATTATGGTATATATTCCATATAAGCTAAGCAAGCACAAATATAAGGTAACATGTCCTTAACTGCATTCATATTCAGAGAGCTCTCCCACTGTGTCAGGTACAAGAAGCTGCATAATGCTTATGATGATGCAAAGAAAATAGCAGCTGAAAAATCTGGAGTCTGTCCTGTCTTCCTATTTTTTTCTGTGAGTTTCCATTATGATGTTTCAATGAGTTTTGATTCTGGTTTTTTCTTATTTTTTATATGCAAGCCAATTCCATTATGCTTGCCACACTGACATTTCATTTTATTTTTTATTTAATGCAGGTTAATGCAAGTGGTCAGTTCTGTGGGGTTGCTGAGATGTCTGGTCCAGTTGATTATAACAAGGATATGAACTTTTGGCAGCAAGATAAATGGAGTGGGAGCTTCCCTGTAAAATGGCACTTCATTAAAGACATTCAAAATTCAAATTTTAGGCACATTATATTAGAGAACAACGAGCACAAGCCAGTGACTAATAGTAGAGACACTCAAGAGGTATACATATCATTATTATTTCTGCCTAGCAACTCTTGTTAAATTAAGAATTGGCAGGATTTCTCTTAACCTTTAACATGAGTCTGTAAGTTTATACTTGAGTAGTTTCCTTAAACTTGTTACATGTGTTTGTGGTTTCATTGTGGCTTTGTTTTGATTCATTATATTTTTCCTTTATTACTTAGTTCAAACATTGACTATTAAATGTCCCTTGCCTATGCGCAGATAATGTATCAGAAAGGTTTAGAAATGCTGAAAATATTCAAAAACCATACTTTGAAGACATCTTTGCTAGATGACTTTATGTACTATGAAAACCGTCAAAAGATCATGCAAGATGAGAAAGCAAAGTTCATGATCAAGAGTTTTGAAAGTCCATTTATACCACCTTTGGAAGCTCCACGTAAGTTAAATTTTGTTGTGAACACACCTGGGGTCAATGATGACAAGAATTCAAAGCCTAAGGAGGATGTTGGTAGCTTAAAGCAAACTTCAACTTCCAGTTTTGAGCAAATTGTCAACACTTCTAATGTCCCTAGCATCAAGTCAGTTGATGACAAGGTTGAGAAAGTTGAAGTTGACAAAGAAGATATTTCTTCTATTTTAAAGATTGGCTCAGTCACTATTACCCCAAAACTAGTTGGAAAAAAGCAATCCCTTGGTTCTAGTAATAAAGAACCAACTGATGTTGTTACAGTAGGGTCAATGCAAGTCAAAGTTAAAGGATTTGCAGAATCTTCTGGTATCTTGAAGGTTGGCAGTATCCCACTTGATACTAGATCATTGCAACCAAGGAAAGGAGATGGTGCTATTAAAAATGGATCTCAACGTTAAATTTTGCATCTGCATTTTGAAGGCACTGTTTGGTTCTTGTTTTATTTTTGGTGAAGTTGGATTAATATCTCTACCCAATTGTATAAAACAATTGGGAATTTGAGTTTCTCTTCCATCTTTTCTCACTGCTCTTTTGGATTTTCTTGAGACTGAAGTGATGCCATTGGTCTTGGAAAGGTGTTAGTGCTGACTCAAAAGTTTCATGAAAGTATAACCTCTTTTTTGCTTTGAGAAAAATGCTTAAACTTTCGTCCAACTCCATTTTCTGTGATTCGGCTATATTAACAATATTTCATGTCCGTTCTATTGTCTTTGAAAGTATTTCATTTGGTTTTAAAGATGAGGAACTGTAATAATTACTGAATTAGAGCTTCATTTTAAGAACATATAATATCTTTGTTTGGTTATCTTGTCTCTTTTATAGCTTGAATGACTCTGTTTTCCATCTTTCTACCTTGCTGTGTTTTAATCTATAGGAATGAAATTATTAGGTGGTCTTTAGGATGCATCACACTGCCATCCAATATTATTAGGTGATGTATAATGGCATTCAACTTGGAATATGATGTGTGTGGAGCTATTTTCTCTATGACACCAACATCATGACTCAATTTTAGTCTCACTTCAAATAAATCCTAGCTGTTAGTTGCTAAGGTCGGCTACATTTGTCTTAAATAATGTTAATGTACAACAATTGGTTTAATTCTAAGAGAGAAAGTCTCATCAAGAAGTTTTGCTTATGTTTTTTTCTTGGTGTCCCTCTAAAAATATTAGATTAACATTCATTTGATATAATCTTCTTAATCATGCTTCTAACGTTCTCTCCATATAATCAAACCACATAAGATATAATTCTACCTTATTTTCTATAATAGGAATTAACCCAACTTTTTCATACTTATTACAATGTAGGTCCCTAAAAAATAGACCAAATTCCTATATATCATGTCTACTCATCACACACCATGGCAGTACACCCAAACATGGGGACGAATCCTAAGTAACAAACATAAGATCACAACTCATAACAATTTACTATTATGGTATATATTCCATATAAGCTAAGCAAGCACAAATATAAGGTAACATGTCCTTAACTGCATTCATATTCAGAGAGCTCTCCCACTGTGTCAGGTAAACCTTCTCTTAAGCAATCAAGTGGAGGTATAGTCACAGTTTCTTGAGTTCCATAAGCATTCCAACAAAAAGGGTCATCAAGTAATTCTCCTTCATATGGATAAAGCTCAACCTCAGAGATTGTTATGTTTGTGCATGCAACACTGTCACTACATGCAAAATGTATAGGAGGAGTTCTCACATCATAAGTACCCTTTATGTTCTTAAATGATACATCATTTACATGTACACCTGAAGTTTGGTTAGTACATTCCTTAGATAAGCAATAGTATTGGTCTATAATGATGCAGTTTCTGACATTCTCCATTTGTATGTTCTCAAATTTCAACCCTGTTACTGAGCCTGTACCACCTTGCCATGTCTTGATCCTTAGACCATTGTCTGATTCTCTAATGTCGGTGTTCCGAACGGTTAAGTTTGAGACACATGCCTTGGAATTGTGCACTCCTAAGCTTCCAATGCTGTGTATACATGACAATAAGTAACTTTTATATAAATCAACTTAAAGGGCAAAAGTGAAAAGATGTTGTGATCTTAGTGACTGGTAACTTGATCTGTTCCAACTGTTAAAGTAATGTAGTTATATAGATCAGTAAAAGAAGAAAATAACACATGTGAACAATTTTTTTGAGAAATATTAAGGAGCATTTGAAGGTTGAAAGTTGATTTTCTTTATTCCAAACCCAACTTTTTCATTAACTTTTTGCTGAAGATAAGTTGGAATGTCCTAAAGATACCTTGAAGAGTTACAACATTCATTCAAGTCACCTAATTTTTCATTCATTTTTCGACATTATTCTAGAATCACGGTAGGGATATTAACGACTTCTTTGAGTAAACAACTTAATTAAATGCTTATTCGATAAGCTAAAAAGAGCTTAATTTCGTAAACTACTTTGATAAGCTTGTTGAAATAAGCTTACAACAGCTTATAAAAAAGTTATCAGTCTTTATCAGAAATTCTCATTAGTCCAATTAAGCTAACCTATAACCCTTCCAAATAGCTATGTTTGGTTAACAGAAACTTTATAATGTACCTAATCCCATGGCTAGGAGCACAAGTTACACCTTGTATATCTACATCTGAGCACCCAGGTCCAATTGAAATGCAATCATCACCTATTCAAAAATCATGTTTAGTTCTTCTAAACTACTCACTTTACATATAGAAGAAATAAAGAACTAATCATTCATAGTGCCATGTTGAGAAAGTAACAAAATACACTTTAGTCTTTACCATTGCTTATCATGGTGTTATATATTCCAACACCTTTTGTGTTTCCAAGGTGGATTCCATCAGTGTTGGGGCTGAGTTTTGGAGAATAAAGTGATAACTCATCAATTAGTACTCCTTGGCAGCCATCAAATTTTATATGGAACTGAGGACTGTTTTGTATTTTCAGCCCCCTTAGCACAAGATTAGAGCTCATGAAGAACCTTAACATCTATGAACAAAAAGAAAAAAACTTTTTAGTAGAAAACTATAGAATAGTTATCTAATGGTAGAGTTATATTATGAATAGTTTACTCACTGTTGGGCTATCACATGGTCCTGAAACAGTTTTTCCATTAGGAGCCTGAAATAGTGAAATACCATTGTTTAGAATCACTTTAGTGTGATTTCATTCAACAAATCAATACATGGTGGACAATGTTATTAGTGACTAGATGAAATGATTACCCTGTGAGGTTTGCAAGGGAGATCCCACCATTGTTCTCCATTGCCTTCTATTACTCCGGTACCATTGAAAGTCATTTGATCCAGATTATAAAACACAAGCCATTGGTTTCGGCTATCGTTTTCAGGCCAAGAATCTGGTCCATCTGGTGGCATGACAGTACCATCCACCTGTTTATATTTGAACAATGTAAGTAGCCTATACATATTCAATCCTCGAATGATTACGGACTCGCCAGATAAGTACTCGAAAGTTTTTCGTCACCAATTAAATCCTTAGAACGACCGATATAATGACATTTTGAATCTTCTAAGGACTTATCTAACAACAACATAATCTTTCAAGGGCTGAATTGAGGACTTATTTAAAGAAAATGATGTGATGAACTAAGAAATTCAACAAGCATTCTTACTTGAAATACTAATCCAGGCTTGCATGGACCTGAAAATATAGTTGAAGTGATCTTAAAACAGTAATCTTGTGGAGCAAGAATAACAGCATTCTCAACTGCACAAGCTGCTTTCCATGCTGCTCTGAATGCAGCTGTGTCATCAGCAGAACCATCACCAATTGCTCCAAAGGATGTTACATCAAAAACACAGTTTGAAGGAGAGTCACTAGGATCATTTGGATATGGATCAGAGGGCACAGTAGGTGAATAATAAGGTGGTGAAGAAGGGTCCTTAGGGTCAGAGGAATCAGAAGGAGGCTCAGGAGCTGTAGAATTTCTCTTCTGTTTCTTGTGAAAATGGTATCTTCCTTCCACATTGTGCAAATTGTGGATAAAAAGTATCATAGTAATGCATAGTATAAACAACACATGAGTGAAACTCATGTTGAAGTTAACTAACAATGTTTGTAGTAATGTAGAACTACAAATTGTTCTTTAGATTATATCTGTAGATGGTGGAAAATTTTCAGCTTCAGAAATATTATTGAGAAAAATAAACTAGGAGAATGATTATGGACTAATATCTAGAGGATTCAAAGAAAGTTAGGCTAGTAAGGATTATCATGAAGCTAAGGTTCTTATTTATACTAAGCATAGATGATAGTGAAGTAATAAATTCTCAGACATAAGATTGATACGTGTCAATTTGTGGTTGATTAAACTATTAGTGTTTCAAGGAAAGTGTTGGAATTTTTAGAGGCCTTTTTGTAGGTCCATGTTCTGTAGTGACCCTGGCAAGGTTTCTTTGTTCTCCAACCCAAAATTTTTGATCAAATTATTGTTTTTTCATTGTAATGTTCAATGTGTTGTGGTCCAAGTTTAAGTTGTGTGTTCATGGCTTATAAGCTATAAGTTTTTTTTTAAAAATCCACTATAATGAAACAGATTATTAACTTATTGTTTATCACACAAGGTCATTGAATAACTTATAATACCGCATATTGAGTTTCAAGGGGTTGAATTGTGGTAAAATTACTTATAATCTTACATTGAACTAAGTTAGAGAAAATTCATATATAATTTTCAACTGTCATGTATGTTTATACATTATGCTATAAGCCTATAACTCCTAGCTTATGTAAAACCACAATGATAATTTTTTTTTTGTCTTACAAAAAGTGATTTTTTTAACAAGCTAATAAAATTAAAAAGTGATTTTTTTAACAAGCTAATAAAATATATTTGATTTTTTAGCATATGTGTCTAGTTATGTGACATCTGTGATGTGGTTTTACCTGATAAGAGGCCAAAACAAGTGATGCAGCTATAGTAAAATCAATTGTATTTAAGACACTGCATGTGAATTAAAGCTATAAGTTAGATACAAATCAATTAAAACAAAAAGTAGCAACCAGTAAAATAAAATGAAGTTAACCATCATGGGAATTGTGTACAAAAACAATTGTAGTTTCACAGTTAAAAGTGAATCACATTCACCTTTCTTGTTTAAGTTAAATTTTACCTTTCCATTTATGAATAAGTCTTTATTGTGCTTGCTAGATTAAGCAAATAGCTTTCTGATTATTGATTAAGATGTCTTTTATTTCCTCATTCTTGGGTACATTCTACTAAATCTAAGACAATATATCATGTGCATTTTACATGGTATTTAAATTAAAACTACAAGAGAAGACATGTATAAAAATAATTAGATTAAAATATAATTTGAATTTAAATAATTAAAAAAAGACAAATAACACATAAGCGATTGTTTATAGAGTATAATAACATTAATGTTGTAAAAACTGGTTCGTGCCGACCGGTTCAAGAGGTAAACCGTTTCTAATACTAGTATAGTACAACAATTATATCGGTCATGCAATCATATCGGCTAAAACGATGATACCAGCCGGTTTTCAATTGAATTGTACCGGTTATACCAGTCGATTTTTATTTAAAATTAATTATTTAATGAAAAAAAATATTGATGTTTTATTAGTTTTTCAACATTAATGTTAGTATATTATATATGTATATCTAACTTCACCGTTATGCAGTTTAATTAGTAAACTACCCGTTAAACCCTTATACCATTGTATCAAACAGGTTTGATGAACAGTAACGTATTAATAACATTGAATAACACACTCATTTACCTTGCTATACACCAAAATATTTGCTTGTTCTATTATACACTTTTTATGAACATGTTCTATCCTATTTGACTTCACAAACACATAGGCCAAAGTACTTAGAGAATGGTCCTTTCACAAATAGTTTGGCCAAAATCAGAATGGAAAAATATAACTTTGCTATGGTGCTTGATAAGAGGAATATAAAAATAAAAGTGTAAATTTTTTTTGGTTTCCAGGTATCCTCGCACTGTAGGCAATCATGTCCGAGCCGGGAACATTCACAAGTACGTGGGGTTAACTCTCCTAACGGACATTTTTTCATCCACAAGACTCGAACTCGAGTTTTTGCTTAAGGGGAATCAAGCATGTACCACTTGAACCAACACCCGTTGGTAAATAAAAGTGTAAATTGAGTGAATGTGGTGTTGATGTAAAAGAAACACAAACCGTGACTCTTTGTTGTTGTTTAGCACCTTGTGGCCACAGATTGTTGGGAACATGTATAAGGTACACGACAACCAGAATTAACATATTCACGGGTCGAATCAAATTTGTTTGATTTAGTGCATAAAGAAAACAAAGATAAATTACACAAACATGGATATACATAGAAATGAGACTAGAAAAGTAGAGAGTGACCCTATCATAGAAAATAAGACACCCCATATATATTTCTTACGTGACAATTCATGCAAATAAAAATAACTGAGAAATCAACTAGACTTTGTGATTTTACCTTATGATATAAAAATTTCTGTAACCATATCCAATGCAATGTAGTTAATGTGAAGTTTATAACTCCATGTATGCCAAAGAAAAATATGGTGCAAAATATGAAGACTTGGTTTGTAAAACATGGTGTGAGGAGGCTTTTATAGAAGGGTAAATATTTCAGAAGAGAAAAATGGAAATGTTGGGTTTGTCCTAACATGTCACATGTGTACATAATTTGACAGAGACTTATTAAAACTTTTTTCTTCTAAAAACCAAATTGTGTAGTAAAATATCAATTTAACCTCTAAATTTAATATCATTTATCAATTATAAATTTATTCCTTGAAATTATGTATGAAATTTAGTTCTCAACTTTGCATGTTGTTATTCAATTTTATAATGTTAGGGACAATTTGAAGGAAAATTTGATATTTTATTTCTTTTGATCCCTAAAAAGGTGAAAATATCCAAATTGATTCTTGAAACTTTTAAATATCAGTTAAATTATTTAAAAAAAATGTAGGAATACTTTAGTCACTAATTTGATCTCATTTAATATACATTTTTAAAAGATGAATTTGAGATTTTCAGTTTTTAAGGATGAAAAGAAGAATGCTAATAAAAATTGAAGTAGCATTCTAGGGTTTTGTTCTGAAGAAAAGTTTGAGTGAAGATTGTAGGTGCACTTTATTTAGTGTTGCAGGAGTTACAGTAGTACTGTCTGTGATTCTTAGTCACTCGTGAAGTAACTGGTTCATTCCATCATATGTGTGGGTCCCAATATCACAATCATTGATATTTGATAACATACCCATCAGAGATAGATACACACCAAAACACATCTTCTGTCCAAGAATATGTATCATCCCACGTGACATAAACTGTGATTAGTCAAACAAATAATATTTTTCTGACTAATCATAACTCATGACTCACAAAAAGATAGAAGATGTGCTCCCGGATATATAAGTACCCTTGTTGTATTACATTTCCAACTTCCAAGACAATATATAGTACTATACATCATTCACATACTACTCAATGTGAAAGAGAGGGAACTCGTGTTGTTGAGAGAATTCACGGGGTGGTGGTTTCTTGTGTGTATGTCACGGGTGAATGGAAATATGGATTATATATAAAGTTTATTACTGATTTAGTGTTAATTATAATTGCTGTTATTTTAAGACACTGATGTTGACAGCATATGAATATTAGGATATAAAAACACATAATTCTGGTGTTTGATTCTGTGTGTTTCTTAGTAACCTTATTATTTTATAGTTAATGTTCTTGTTTGTATTTGTTTCATGATAGTTTAAATTATAATTAAACATAGCACATAAAGTTTGGGATGGACCAGTTAAGAGGAAATGTTGTTAGGACTTCCAAGTTCACAGGCGTTTTGCCTATTCAGATTAAAGGACAAATGCAACCACGTGAAGGATATATGGCTGAATTTTTTATTGAAATTTTACAATGTTTATCAACTGTGGAAATATACCAGCAAGACGTTGATTTAATGGTTTAAGGCTCTGTTAGATTATTAGAACGACTAAAAAATCAAGAATTCAATTTCTGTGAAAGATATTTGTTTAGAGGGACAGTCGCTCAACCCGAAAGAGGTTAATTTCTTATCAAAAGATGAAGGAATATTCATGTCACATTTAATAAAAGTTTATTGTCCTGGTCCAAATCAATGAGTATATATTGTTGGTAAGTATAAATAAGGATGTTGGTAATTTGTTAGTGAGGTACTAGTAACTAAGAATGATAATGGATGTGATAAATGGTGGTGGTAATTGTGGTTTTGGACCTAGTGATAATGGTTATATTATATTATTCATAACTATTATGTAATGCATTCATAATTAAGGTTAGGGATGTGTTAAGTAGTGGTCTAAGAATATTGTTTAAAAAAAATACAAAATGGGTATGTCAAGTTTAGAAAATCTAAGCTCAAGACTTTTCAATGATAAACAAATCATTTTTGTCCAGTGGTGTAAAGTCTCACTGAATTCCTAAGGTCGAAAGTTTGATTCCTGAGAGTGACACTTGTTGAGAAAAACATCTACAAATTTCGAAAGAGATTAATTCATTACCTAAAGAATGATTATTTAACTTAACCATCTCATTTTATCAATCATTTGGATTGCTCTCCTACTAAATGGATGAATGGTAGTAGATTGGGTATCCGTTAACAAAAATGAAATGAATAATGAGCATGTTGGACTTTGTCTAAAATAAAATAATGGGCCATTTATAATTCTTATTAGGTCTGGGTATACAAGAGGCTCTATGAATATTTTCAATGATACTTACAATTATTTATAGGATTGATATTAATGACCTTGGGAACTATCAATCAATTATTTACAGGTTGTAGCAACTTTTGTTGGCCATCCATGTTTTTTTTTTATAAAAAGAGTATTAGTGATGCTTAAATTTGAAATTATATTATTTTTCTTCCTATTTATATGTGTAACTTAAAAATTATATAATTATTTTTTATTTACATATCATTTATTGTTTTCCTGATATATTATTTTTTTTCTAATGCCATTTTTTCACCATGAAAATTGATAAGGTGCCATCAACCTCAACATACATATAAGAATTTGGGATGACAATAAGTCTGGATAGATCAAATATTGCATTACTCAGACTCGTTCCGTTTTACCATTCTAGGTTTTGGATCTGTCCAAACTCGTGCAGGTACCCGCTGAATCTGCTACTCGTGCAGGTACGCGCTGAATCTGCTACTCGTGCATAATTGGGTACCAAGTGGATTCACTAACACCTAACAACTTATACATCTTTGTACTTTTCTATAATTAAGTATCTTATTTGAGACAATCAAAAGCAATGATCATAACAATTATAAAACATAATTGAAGTCCTAAAGAAAATGAGAGAAGTAGGAGGATGATCTAAATGTCATAGAAAAAATGACCATGAATGAGCCAACCCAACAAGATGGCAATCACATTTGTTTCTTCTTCAATAAGGCCTACCACAACTTTATAAATCATCTCATTTCTATATTTTTTACTCAAAACTAGTTGCCAATCCATACAAAGTACAAACACATTGGAATATCTTAACAAGGAGCCATCCACTTTCTTAATATTGTCACCGCATGCTACAATTTCATTACCAACAATAAGTTTTTTAAGATGAGGTTAGACATATTTTTATATGTAGAATTTTAGAAAAGCCCAATATTTTATTAAAAGGAATCATTTCAAATAAGTTGAGTCATATATTTTTATGGGACGAACCTAACCTAATCCTACTTTTAAAAAGGAAAAATGAAGAATGGATAAAGGAATGACACTTATTAGGTTTGAACCCACACAATTATAAATCATGTATGATAAATTAACCAATTTATTTGACTTGTATTATAAATGGAGAGGTAAATATGCTAAAATGATCATTCAACTTATTTTATTTTATTACATTTCTCCCTTTCTTTACTTTTCATTTCATATTCTTAATGCTGCTTTTTTTTTTTTTTGTTATTATGTTAGTATATCCATTATTTATTTTTGTTAGAGGTCTATCCCTTATTATGTGAATATAGGAGTAAGCATAACTTGGTTTTCTATGTCCACCCGTTTTAACCTGATCATGATTGATCTAAATATGGTTGAGTTAAGGATTGAGTTTAAGTTCAAAAACTAGATCAAACAATATTTAGGGTGAATTAGGGATAAACATAATTCGACCTTACCCCTCTCATACTCACATATTCATCATATTTATATGTGTCTATTCAATTGTGTGTATCAATTACTAATAGTTTTTGGCCTAAAATTTAATTTATTCTTTAATTTTATCATTATATATATATATTGAGAATATTTATATAATAATAAGTAATATTGATAATTTTTTATCAAAAAAAGAAATATAATATTCGTAATAGAATCTAAGGTTAAGTTCATATCAAAAAAATAATCCGATTAATATTTAAAGTTGGATAATAATCCTTATCTAAACATAACCCATATCTCTTTTAGGTCATGACAAGTCATCAAGAAATTACATATAGAAACATGAGACAAAAAAAAAACAGATTTAAATGACTAAGTTGAAAAAGAAAAGTGATAACCAAATTGAAAATAAATGTTAATGGTGCAAATTTGCCAAATAAAAACTCTTATATAGGGTTTATGATATTTGATCTGATTCCTTATCTAACTATCCCAAAGTGTTGTATCAGTGGTTGAGGAATATAGCAATGGCTTCTCTAACTCATCACTTATGTGCCCTTCGTTCTTCTCCACTCTCTTCAAAACCATTCCTTACCCATCATCATAAACATAATCCTCGCACTTCCATTGTTTGTTCTTCAATTGCAATTTCTAGTGCTCAAAACAAAGAGAGAATTAAGCTCAAACAACTTTTCGATGATGCTTATGAGAGATGTCGCAATGCTCCTATGGAAGGTGTTTCTTTTACCCTTGAAAATTTCACTGATGCTCTTGAAAAATATGACTTTGATTCTGAAGTTGGGACAAAGGTATCTTTTTTCCTTTCTTCTTTGCTTTACTCAATTTATTCACCATTTTCATAAAGTTGTAAACTTTGTTAGTGAATGGCATAGTTTTCGTTGACTTTTTCAATTGGGTTGTTATGATTTTCTGTTTAATTCTGTATTTTGGACTTGTTTTAGTTGAAGGTGAAAAGGGGTGCGATTGAATTGGAATTTGTCGCCATGTTTATGCATCAATGAGAATGTTTACCTAGTAATAGTGTGTGGTTGGGATAAGGTTACTTTAAAGTGAATAAATGGTTAGAAACCCTTGGATTATCAATGGGTTCATATTTCAATGCAATCTAGAGATTAAATCAAAGGTGGGTACAACCTTAATTGTTTAGTTGACACATTTGCTCACTTTGAAGGAGCTAGTTCATTTTGGTTGACATGCTAGTATGGAACGGGATAAGGCACGAGTTTCGCTTCTATGTTTCGAACTGAACAGTATATAAGAGTTAAAAAGTTGAACATTTTGGTTCCATTAATCGGTGGAAGCAAATAGAACAAACAAGAGGTTATTTGAGTGGATTGATGATGTTGGTTTGTGTTTCAGGTTAAGGGCACTGTATTTGGTACAGATGCTGGTGGAGCTTATGTAGACATTACCGCAAAGTCTACAGCGTACTTGCCCTTGCAAGAGGCAAGCATTCACAGAATTAAGCACGTACATGAGGCAGGCATAGTTTCCGGTGTCAGAGAGGAATTTGTAATCATTGGTGAGGTTGAAGCTGATGATAGCTTGATCCTGAGTTTAAAGTCTATCCAGTTTGACCTTTGTTGGGAACGCTGTAGACAACTTCAAGCAGAAGATGTTGTCATCAAGGGTAAGGTAGGTTTTGCTACCGTGAAATTCAATTTCTGTCAATATTTAACATAAATTGTGTTAATTTCAAATCAAAATAGTTATGACTTATGACATTGATTTCTAGTAATTTCTCTATAATGTAATTATTATAAAGTGAAGCATAAGAAAAACTGTTTTTATTACATTTGCAAGATGGTTTATTTGATCTGTTTAATTACATAAACTGATTCATCTCCATACCTGTCTCTTTATCTCCTCATGTATGCACTTTGTGTGGCAGATTGTTGGTGCAAACAAGGGTGGACTTGTGGCTGAGGTGGAAGGCCTTAAGGGGTTTGTTCCATTTTCACAGATATCAACGGTTAGCTCCTAACCTACTTTGACATTTATGGACTTGTATCAGATTCAAATTTGTTGTTTGACAAGAGTTCAACAAAAAAACCAGATGACTGTGAATGTGACCAAATTGTGTGCTCTTTTTACCAAACAATGCAACTTTCAAAGCTTTAATACAATAGTCTTTAACTGTCTTTGACAAGTATTGGTGACACAAACTGATAAACATTAATCTTTCCATTATTCTTATGAATGTCAAAATTGAGTCATGCAATTTTGTTAATGGAATTTGCACGCTTCATAAGTCCTAATGTAGGTTATTCTGGATAAATATACAAAAGAAGTCTCTTTTCTTGTTCGTTTCTGCCATTCACCTTTCCCTTTCTGAAAGCTATAATTTTACCTTCCAACTCACTCATTCCCTCTTTATTTTCTTCTTAGAAATCAACTGGAGAAGATCTTCTCGAGAAGGAACTTCCTCTAAAGTTTGTGGAGGTAGATGAGGAACAGTCGAGACTTATCCTCAGTCACCGCAAAGCTGCGGCTGACAGCCAGGGACAGCTAGGAATTGGATCAGTTGTCACTGGTACTGTTCAAAGCCTAAAGCCATATGGTGCCTTCATTGACATTGGTGGAATGAGTGGTCTTCTTCACGTCAGTCAAATCAGTCATGATCGTATAACTGATATTGAAACTGTTCTTCAACCTGGTGATACTCTGAAGGTAAAACCTATAATAAATTACATGGAAATTTGCTTAGAATTACAGATGTGGCGTGGACATAAAGTCTCATTTATTCTTTGTATAGGTGATGATCTTAAGTCATGATCGGGAGAGAGGCCGAGTTAGTCTTTCCACGAAGAAATTGGAACCCACACCTGGTGACATGATTCGCAATCCAAAGCTTGTCTTCGAGAAGGTAGTATTTTAAAGAAAGGATCTCAAGCCTTTTTTGTTTGCTGCCTATCTAAATTACAGTTGTAGAATATCAATGCCTCGATTAGTCATGGTTTATTTTCACTTCCTGCATTTTCTCCTATCTAATTTTCCGAGTTCCTGTTTCTGTTTTACGTTGTACTTCTTTTCATGTCATCCTATAATCATCCACATCACAATCATTTCCATTAGCATTATCATTTTGGAAGGAAAATCCACACATTTAATTCTCTATTCTTATTAGGCGGAAGAGATGGCTCAAACATTCAGACAGAGGATAGCCCAAGCAGAAGCTATGGCTCGTGCTGATATGCTCAGGTTCCAGCCAGAGGTATTCATTTATTCATTATCTGTTTTAAATTCTGAAAATGAAAAAAGAATATATAGAGGCTTACATGATTTTCAGATATTAATGGATTTTGGGTATTTCAGATAGCTGACCTTTCAGCTAACTTTATATATGTGAAGGGCAAAACAAAACTTAACTAATGTTTTTTTTTGGGTGTGTATGATGCTTTCTAATAAGAATATAATGTGTCCTACTTTTATAGTTTTCAATGATGAGTAAAAAAGTAATACATATGTTATGTTTTAGTTAAGTGATTTTATAGCATTCTGCATACTGATTTTATAGCATTTGGTGAATCTATTTGTTGATTGTTGTTGTATAATTTACAGAGTGGATTAACTCTGAGCAGTGATGGGATCTTAGGACCACTTACTTCAGATTTGCCTGCAGAGGGACTGGATTTGAGTGAGGTGCCCTCAGTTGAAGATTCTTCTTGATTCTAAATTTATATTATATGCATTTCTTCTCATTTATTCATCTTCCACTCCTTCAAATTTCAAATACAATGACTGAATTTGTATAAGCCTTAAATGTACTAAATTGGACTATGAAGAAACACTAACATGGCTTTTGTGGTGCTTGTTAGTTTCTGATTTTTTGTTTCTTTTGAGGTGATACTGTAAAACAAAAAATAAAACATGGTTCACTAGATTTTCTTCTGCTTAAAAATATTGATACAAAATTTCAAAGGAGAAACATGGTAAATATTTTTAAAGATATTGATTTTGATAACATTTTAGAGAGTGGCATGTAATCTGAGAAAATGTAGGTTGGTAGAGAGATCATAAACATTGGTGCATCGCCAATTGTGTTGTTAGGGTGTGAGAGATCCTTTATATGTATGAAGCATATGATTATCCATTTTCTCTTTTCTTTTTTTATGCATATGGCATCACCATTTCCTTTATTAGACAAAAAAACTAGTCTTGATTCATGCCTTAAAAAGGGAGGGAATAAGTCATGAAATCAATGGAATACCACACGTGTGTGCAGGACATGTATAACATTACTAAGTTATTTTTTTATTATGCAATTTTCCACAATGATTTCAATAATCTTTATTTTGATATATGATTTGTACTCAAATAAGAAAGCCATTATGGTTAGACATGCTTTGGCATAGTGTGCAATTCATGTTAAGGGTGAACTTCAAATCAGGAAAGGCTTATGCTATTCGTAGACCATTGAGTATTCATTGCAACAAATCTTTCAAAATCTTCTAGGATTCTCACCGATTACTACATTTATTGTGAATATTGATGAATCAAAATGGATACAACCAAGATTCTTCAATACACACGACAAAGATCAATCCACTAGCAGAAATCGGATTAACATTTTATCTTGATACTAATCCTATACTAAATCTGAGAATTAGACTATGAACCATTTTCACGCATAATCAAAGGTCTTTCCTAAAGATTTAAATCATGCTTTAGTCAATTATTGGTAAGTCACTGTGTCATTTAACAAGTGCCTATTTGAATATGTGTTCCTTTTAACTTTGAAACATAGAGTATTTTAAAAGGTTAAGATTTCATGCAAATATGTTTTATGGGGTGGAGATAAAACATCCCCAGTACAGTTCCTACCAATTTATTTCTTCATATAGTAAATGCATTACAAAATTACCCTACTGCCAATCAATCTCATCCAACATACAATCGGTACAAAAAAAAAACATGCTGAAAAAGACATCATACAAAATCAATATATATTCTAGGTACATTTACATTTGAAACAAATTGACAAACTACATATGAATATATACACACATGACATTTGTATACCCACTTCTCATTGTAGCATCTTATAATGTGTTCTCTTAAGTGCTGCTCGGACTATTGTATCTCCACCAGCATGGAGCCGAACCATATTTTGCATGGCCTCCTTTTAACTCAAATCGAAGCCAGCATCGGCATTTATGGCATACAGTAATTTGGTTTCCATTTGCTCCTTACTGCATTGGAAGATGAATATGTCAGGGAAAATAGCTGACAGCTGAAACTTCTTAAATCAGAAATAAAGCTGAGAAAATATTCAAATATCCCCAAAACACAACTACAGCCATTCCTATTTGATATCTAACATTCACTTGACTCACTTCTAGCCACAGATCTTACTTCCACCCAATGGTGTAAACTATTTCTATAGTTAAAATCACAAACACCTTAAGATATAAATAAGATCAACAACTGAAAGCGAGTGTAATTGAAAAATGATTTAAATTGTACGTGACCCCTCCTCCATTTCATTTTCCATATATTGTTAACTGACGAAACATAATTTCTCACTACACACATCAGTATCATCTTTTTTATAAGATCTCATGTCAGTATTATCAGTTCTGACATCTTCAATTATTGCCTCTCTTGAGTTATACAACAGTAAGTACAAAACAAAATTCCATGAGTGATGCATCACATATAAGTTAGCAAACCTTATATAAGGTGGAAGCTTTAGTAGATTCATACAAGTAGCTGCTGTTGGCAATCGATCAAGAGCTTCGTCAGAAGCAGTACCCCCAGCCCTACATAAAGATATATCAGAAAATTCCACTGTCACCCAAATTGTTTATAAAATATACAATTGGTTGGAAAAGAAAAAAATCAAGTAAAACTTTAATCAAAACTAATGTTAGTACTGGTTATCAGAACATAATTGCTGCAGCATCATTTACCTTTGTATGCAAAACAAAGGCTCAAGATATTTGAATCCAAGCAATGGTCCCCGAGAGCAACCTGTCACAAACCTGTAAAGATGATAAATTTGTTATTTGCATTAAGATCTGTCATACAAAAGAGCCACTAAATCTTATAACTGCATATCTTACTTCAAAAATTTCTTCTTGTTTTCCAACGAAAAGCTTTTGAGAACTTCCCATAGCATCTCAATCACATAATGGTCCTATCAGACAACATCATATCATAATTTAGAATTTTTGACTCAATAAGAATAAAGCTTGTCCAAGACCATAAATGTAGGTTGCCCCTCATCGTGATATGAAACACAATGCAACAATATTTAGACTGGGTGACAGAACAAAAAACCTAACCTACAAGATTCAAAAAACACTTTTTTATGTATTAAGAAATGTTTTATTGAAGAGAATAGAGAAAAATTAAAATTGAGGTAGAGAAGAAAGAAAGAAAGAACAAGAATGAAGGCAGAACAGTGCAGCAAAGCTTGCCAATCTCTCTGTAAATTGGAGGTGGCAATTTGCTTGAAACAGCCACCAAAAGAAGACAAACCAAACCTTATCCGGTAACAGGTTTAGGAAGATCAGATATTCACCCTTAAAAATCTGAGTATTATGGTTGAACCAAATGCTAAGCACCAAAGGGTTGCTGCACAATGGCACAAAAGAATTGCCTCCTTATTTTCACCAAAACTGTAAAAATGAAACATCAAAAACTGATCCGGTGATGAAGGACACTCAGTGGATACCAAGAACCTCTAAAAGATTGTTCCAAAGGAAAGTAGCCAATTTCAAGTTTAAAAATAGAGACTGTTTACAGTTTATGAGCTAAAACTGCACAAACAACACATCAGGGGAAAGAAAGGTGACGAGTCTACAAATCTGCTGCAAGACATTAGTATTACTATTAATCCTAGTCAAAACTGCTGCCTGGACAAACCACTTGACCTAAGAGGGAGCTTTTGACTACCAAATATGCTTGTCAAGACGGAACCTTTGAAGGCAAGAGAGTAAGGATCTGGAAGCAAGAGTTACAACTTACAAGAAAACTCACAAGGGAATCTAAAGCCCAAACTCTCATATTTGGAATGGCCAAAAATATACATAATTAACATAAAAATTATGTGCTGAATAAATCCACATAAATGGTAGAGAGCTTACACTATGGTAGCCACCCGCATAGTTTGTGTGCAGCCGCAGATCATCAACATCCAAGCTGTCAAGCGATCCTGATATCAGGAGCTGTGGAAAAAAATAGTATCAAGCAAGTTGGATACTAAAATCATATCCAGACACAACTTTTTTTATAAGAACATCCAGACACAATTATAGATGCTAAAAAACTTTAGGAGAACTAAATGTATTCCTGTATATTGAGAACATAGTTACATATTTCACTATATAAATACAGATTATTAACAACATAATTTGCAACTAAAGGAAAAATACAGTCATGACTCTTCACCCTCTAGCAGTGTATTATGACACAGAAATAAAACTATAAGCATCTAGCTGTTGAACAGATCATTAACACCGCCATGCAAGAGCAAGTATATGTTCAAAAATATTACAGGGGGACAAAAGCATAACACTTGAGGTCTAATAGTGGATCAGGATATAGCAATACCTGGAGTTCATGCTCATTGAACATATCAATCCAATCCTTCTGAATGAGTTGCTGAAAACCCCTCAGGAAATGAGAACTTTGTTGACGTATCTGAAAGCACCATAATTTGTGTTATGTAATGCATACAGCCAGACATCAATTTATTTGTACTAAGAGGTTAAATTCAATTTGAAACAAATTTACTTTACCTGAAAATTCAACCGATGATTGGCTACAAGATGAATAAAAGTAATAACATTGTCGTTAGTGACACGTAGGTTCTTTCCCCCTGGAATCAGCTCCTCTTCTGTTTGCTCACCATATTCGTTGTTTAATATGACAAAGTACAGCTCCAAATCCGAAAGGTCACCCTTATAATGCTGTTAGACACAACAGATAAGAGGGACAAGATTGAGACACTTATTGAGAAAATAGATGACGCCCTACAAGTAATCTATCACAGTATCACCTATCCCAAAACTTGTACCCCCCAAGTCCCCAGCTCTAACCTGAAGAACTTATAGCATGTCAAACTTTCATGCCAAAAGGCAGGTTTTTTTTAATAAAGATAGGAACATAGTACTTTGTCTAGGATAATAAGACTTCGTCATAATCTTAATGCTTCTAAGTAAGTAGCTTAATATCAGTCAACATAATATAAAAATTAATTGACTGTAAATACCTAAATGAATACTACTTCTTTTGATATAAAGACTACTAGTAATTAACTTAATATATATGGTAATTACTTTTAAGTCAGGTAGTAATTGATTCTGACCCGTCCTTTGCACCTCATCCAAGAATTGCTCTATCATTGACTTGGTAAAAACTAAAAATCTTATATCTTAGAACTTCAAGTATCTAAATATAATATGGTAACTACTTTCAGGACAGATAGTTACTCATTCATAATCATAACCATCAAATGAGCTTTTCCCGCCCCAAAAATGAACTCTTCGCTAAATACCTTAACAACAAGAAGAAATTAACTTGAAATCAACTGGTTATCATTTTTAGATTAACATCAAGTGATGTACAATGTCGTGTAAAAAACAATGGTGCGATAAACATTTTTCTAGAAAAAAAATGATATTCTTAAGTTCCTAACTTCCAATCTTGTTGTTCATTTAGATGTGAACAATAAAAAGTAGAGAAACTCCTAAGATATAAGTGGTTGTTGGAAGTCCATTTATAACTACATAAAACTAGTCCTCCAATGTCAGTTAGTTCCATCAGATTGGTCCTTAAAAGCGCCAGCAAATTAGTCCTTAAAAAGAAAAATCGTATGCTATTAATCGCCATTAAAGGACCATTTTGATGTCAGTATTAAAATGGAGGACCAGTGTGATGACAACCAATATTTGTGCGACCAAAATGGACATTCACTCTACAAAAATCAGTGTTTTCTCAAGAATGAAAGAAGCAGATTGATGGGAATGAAAGCAAGAGAACTGATATTACCTTTAGAAAGATAAGATGACGGTATAATTCTGGGTCCAGCGAAGGCAAGTCATTCAAATAGTTGTGCCTGATAAAAAGAAAATAAAAGGTGTAACAGAGCAATAAGTATAGTATCCTCTAACAGCATGATAATTTAAAAAATCTAGCATGAGACGAACGGACTTCTAAAGAAACAAAGACAACCCATGCTACTATCTCTTCCAGAAAATAGTTAATAAGCATGGACATACACTTCTTCTGTAGGATGTGCATACACCCAATTCATTTCGAGAAACACAAACTATCAACCATCAGCTACCAATTACACGACTGCCATCAAGTCCCATTAGTAAACCAATGTATTGAAACTCAGGACTTGAGCAAAGAACAACTCCGACTTATATGAAAAGAACTAGCTAAAGCAAACCAAAAAAGGCTTACTTCTGTTTAAGTTTGCTTAAAAAGAATGTAGCAAACGGTATATCAACCAGAATCCCTTCAAACATAGCCTGCAAATGTAATTTGTAAGGGTGAAGTTTGGTCCCAATCAAAGTAAGAAAAAGATGGAAGCCAATCAAATCAAACCACGTGACGGGTGACAATAGAATAAATGGAGCAGTACATTCAGTCATTATGCAGGGCCACACTCCATTGGAGGGATGTAGGTTGGGGGCAAAAACATACCTTTGCAAGAAGAGTACCAAGAAAGTGGAAAAACTGGAGATGTTGTTCATGTATCATTCCAGATCCAGGATTAGGATACAGTAGGTGATCTGATGTTTCCTGAATACATTGACATTCAGTATGGCAAAAATCAATAAATTGCAAGATTTAAATAATAGTTTGGATTTACTAATTTTAGGAATTGATTTGATTTATAAACGAAACCATGTTTGAAAAGTTTTAAAACAACAATTTATTTTATTTTATTTTGAATGGCCTTTTAAGTTGTATGTATTTTGAAATCCACCAAGTTTTGGTTTGCTCTGAGTAGATTTGGTTTGATTTATGTTTCAATCATTTTAACCTTAAATTTTTTACCATGATTCATTAGCCCACTCACCTATTCTAATTATGGGTAAGAAAGTAAAAAAATTAAAATAAAATGAATTCCATTCATTTTTAAGTATTTCAAACATAACAATTGATTTACAAATCACATCATATTTATTTACATTAGGTTCCGAACATGAGAATTGATTTCTAAATTAAGTCAGACCCAATTTTAATGGTTCCAAACAGAACCTAAGGAATGTTGATGATAGAGTATAAACCGAAGCATGTTTTGACACTTCAGAGATTATTTACTTCCTTAGAATCTTTAGTAACACAATATCAATGTCTGGTTGTTTTAGTTATCCGACATAATAGTGCAGCAGTGCATATTTTCATACTTGAGAAAACAACTGCAACATGAACTCCTAGAATTCTGAAGTCACACAATCCAAAATCAACAAAACAACCATATTTCACGCATGAATACATCAAGAAGGTTCAATTTGGTGCTCAAACTTGGTTCCTATGTTAGAAGTACTACAACTATCACATTGATAAGGACATGCTCTCCTAAAAGCTTTAAGATATTTGGTAGAAGGTCATCATTGGTTTGCACATCTTTAACAAAACATGATACATAAACAATAGCACAACATGAATGTCACCTTAAACAAACCATACTGCACATCAAATGCAGCACGTGTTATGTTCTCCATGAAATCTTTGAATATTCCACCTCCATCAATTCCCGCCTCTTCAACTCCAAATTCATTGAAAAAAGTCACACGAATCTGAAAATTGTATGAAAGTTGAACTATTAGTTCCCCTGAAGACCAGAAAGCAGGGAATGGTTTATAAATGAGAGGACAGGTCTTAGAAAAGTGCATTACCAATCCTCGAAGATCATCTTCTGACAATCGACTCATTTGATTATAAGCATCTTCCAGAATATGATCTCGCCTTATTCTGAACCGGTTTCTAGTAAATACAGAATGAGATCCATCTCTTTGCCTAACAGCAGCTAGTTGTGACTAAAGAAATAATAGATAGACAAGATATTCAAGCATGAGAAGCACACTAGTGACAAACTAAAATATGCAACACCTCCAGAATTGCTCACTGAAAGTCATTATAAATCATTAATACAAGATAACCCATATCTAAATCAAATCAAATTTGATTGACATTCTTACTGTGAATATTTTAACCCTGCTGGTAAATGGTATCAAGAAAGCTGCCTTCTTCAAAATTTCATTTGCTTGTGAATTTTCTATCGCAGCCTGTGGAAATATGATTGTACAGTACCAAATTAGATTTCCTTTCATATTGACTAAAAAACAATAGTAGAGACGGTACCTGAGAGGTAAAGAAGTCGTTCACTCCATCAGCATTGAAGTCAGTGGGGGATGTAAACTGTCGTCTATTGTTCCAGTCTTGCAGCTATGAGGAGACGTTCAAAAGGCAAGTCAGGATAAAGAAAAAGAAAAACAATTTGTGCCTATGCTAACTGGTGGCAAATGCATAAGGATGCCTCCTCAGGGAACAGATACCAGGGATCTTGCAGTGTGAATAGAAATTAGAACAGTAAGGAAAACCCCCCAATATCATTTTTATTTGTTACAAAAATAAATATTACTTCTCAGAAAATAGTGAAAGCACACAACTTGAGAGTTAACATATTCAAAACAGGACAAAAAAATAACAGGAACAAGAAAGAACAAAAAAGGCAGTAATGCCATCTAGTTTCTCTGCAAATTATAAATATAAAGTATAATTTCCCTTAAAATAGTTATTGTACACCACCACGGAAGCCATAAACATAAAACCATCCAAAAGTGAATCACTAAGAGATTCCCTAAAACATACACAAATATCATAATGGGTTCTAAGTATAATGGAAAGGGAATGTGGAACTATATACACAATAACTGTGATAGTTTTTACCTGGGAGAGGAGCTCAGTGACTACAACGCTAACCCTCTGTTGAATTGCTTCAACAGACTGCCTTTTACTAGCTGTGCTATATGGAAAAGATTTTACCGAATTAGATGATGAAGTATGATTCACCCACAGTATCTGCCACAGAGCCTGCAGAAACAACTTACCAGAATTAACTTTAACTGCAAAGAAGGTTAAATGTATGGAGCATTTTTGCAAAAACCTTAGCTTGCAATGCAGGACCGCGCGTTTTACAAAATATAACATACTCAAGTTCACTGGACTCATATGGGATTACACCCTTACAAAGACTCAACAAACCTTATTTAGATCTTGCTTAAGGTGCCGAGAAGAAAAATTCCATTTCAGCAATCAATTAATGAACTTTTTCCCCCTAGGGAGTAGGGAGTAAGGAATTCAACCACAAAACTATGAACATTTTTTCTTACAAAAATAGACACCCCATCCCAAAATGTTACCTGTCTCAACATAATGACGAGGCTTCTTATATCCTTCAGTGATAGTGGTTTCTCCTGCTCATAGTATTCCTCATTATCAACTATCATAAGCATATGCCTTACAAAAGAAAAATAGGATAAGGTACACTTAAACCATCAAGCACAAACCAGAATATGTTATAAGTTATGAAGAAACTTATACCAGTGAGCAAAGGGAAAACAACTCATACATCAATACAAGCATTCATTAAAACAACCAACAGTACAAAAGAGTCTTACTTGTAGACAGGACAGAATACAGCCAGAGGTAACAGCCAACCAGGTGCATCGCCTGAGAGGTGTGACAGCCTCTCAGACAAAGATGACCACGTTTTATTTTCATTGCACCGCTTCATAAATTTCCATAGCATAGGAACAAGGTCAGTTCTGTACGCAAGCACAGTCATAATCCTTTCAAGTGGCAATTTGTTGAAGGTAACATATAAAAACCCACAAACTGCACCAACTGCTGCAACCTCCCTATCATCTGGCCCATTTTCACCATTGATAGATGAACTATCTCTAAATAATATATTTGTCTGCATATGTCCAGACATCACAACTCTCCATCAAATTTCGAAATGCTAAATAAAATTTTGAAAGATACTCTACACACAAATGTCAATAGGAAGACGGTATACCAGTTGCAGAAGGAAGCGAGTGTCTATGGAACCACAAATTTGTTGCTCCAATTTCCTATCCAAAGCTACTTCCATGACTTCATCATCGCCAGCCATATCATCTTCAGAAATAAGAGAATCTGACATTAACACTCACCGGCTTAAGAACAAATGGTAAAGAATGAGAGGATATTTTTTTCTTTTTAGAGGATTGCTCATACTTCCCAATGTGTTTTCCCTTCTTTCTTCCCAATATATTCTTTTATACAAAAACAGAGAGGGAGAAGAAAAGAACGATGATCTTGTTCAATAAAAGAAGTTAAAAAAGAAAATCTTAAATAAAATAAAACTTCAGCACATGATTAGAAAGCATACTTTCACCGCTATCAGATGTTTTCAGAGATGGGTGTGCCTCAAGCAAGAATGCAGTAACAGCAGCAAGGTCTACGGCCTGAATAGGAACAAATGCACAGCAAAGCACATATTTTAAGAAATGCACATGTGAAGCAAGAGATATTTGAAAAGAAATTAATCCTATCTTGTATAATGTTTTGTACAATAATGTTTTTTTTTTTACAATCTATGTGTGCTTGATGCTATACATAGCCGGTCCTAAGCCCAGATAAAAATGTGAAGATTGTGTTTGGCAGTTCACAGCCAATGTAAAACATTGTTGAATCTCTATGATATACAGCCGACTCCACCTAGTGGGGTAAAGTCTTGGTTGTTATCGTATTTCCTTTTTAATTAAAGTTTAAAATAATAAAATTCAAACTGTGTCAAATGCATATCCATCAAGTAACCAATCCTTGACCTAGATAGATAAGTCATTGTGTGAGATACATGGAGCAATTCAACCTTGTAATGATAATAACAGAAGGCGTATTGTAGTGAAAAATCACCTTACCATATCAAATGAACAGTCGGAATGTGACAAAGTAATTCCAGCAGTTTGTAATATATTTCCAAGCAAGCAGGCGTAGGTAGGAAATTCATCTGAGACATCCTTAGGTAGAAAATCGATCAGATTTGGCACAAACATTGCCATTTGGTGAAAGTAAAGTTCGCTTAGGCCCTGTGCTGCAAAAACCTGAGTATCCAAAGAGAGATTGTTGGGTTATATATCAGTTGATGTACATTGAAGTGGTATCCATTGGAGCAAAGACATCACAAAGGTGGGTTTGTAACTTGTTAGCACTATATTTTTGTATATTTCAACAAAGAGGAATAGAAGGAATTTTAAAGGAGGTTTAAATTCATGAAGTAAAATTGAGGAAGGGGTACTGGAGTACTTTGTTTTAGTTGTTTCTTATGAAACTCATCATCCAAGGTTTCTACTTTTATTTTCTAGATCCTTTGAATTGTATGACATCTTCCCTAGTATTTAGCTTCCGCTTAATATTCACAAAACAGATACAATCATTGATGATCAATAATAATACCTGCCTCAACTTCTACTTATCAGATAGAAAGGAAACTCATCAACTAAAAGCAATTCAACAAATACCTGTATTAAGTTTGGAAAAACATGCCACAAGAAAGGAACTGTGAGGATCTGTATTGAGAAGCTATATCTTGGATCAATTTGCGAACAGATGCATGGCTTCTGACCAATGTGACATATTACAATGGTAAGCATGCGTTCCAATGATGATCCCTTTCCACTGTCTATGTAATTGTCTGCATTATCCTGAAGCACACCATTAAGTAAGTTTATTCATTTATGAAATGAATCATGGGCAACCCAATGCACAAGGCTCCCATACAGTGGGGTCTGAGGAGGGTAGAGACACACAACCTTACCCTCACAAGGTAAGAGATTATTTCCAGGATTTTAACACATGACCTCATTATGCAATGAATGATAAATGATATAATAATTTCAGGAAAACCATATCAAATAATAAAACTAGAGTCAGATTAACATTATCACATGGATACGATATAAGATTTGATGTTTGTTTGGTATTAGATGAAAGTTTATAATTTTTGCTTATCTTTTAAGAAATAAGCTTAAAGTGCAGCACAAGCTTGTTTGACAACCTAACTAGATTACAAACTCAGCTTATTTTTGTGGGGGAAAAAGCCAATAATTGAAGCTCATCCACCATGGGTTGTTTATTTCAGTTAGCTTATTTTTCTATTGAAATGGCAATTCCCATTTTTACCCTTAAATTCAAGGTTATCACCTTTCTCATCTACTGTTCCACGAAACTCCATATTAGAAATGGGTGTAATGTTGTTTCTCCTAGAATTTGAATACTCTTCCCGGATTCCCAGCCCAACTTTATTCTTTCTCCTATCTTTCAAATAACATTTCCTACAACAACAACAATCAAGTTTTAATCTCACTAGGATTGGTATTTTATGGTCTACCACCAAGACTTAACATTACCTACTTGTATCAAAATATTAAAAGGCAAAATTAGCAAAGAGATGCATCCATTTTAATGGAATTCGTCTGGAGATAAATATACTTGGTCATCCATTTTAATGCATCCATTTTATTGGGTCTGAGTTTAGTTTTATTTGATATAGTTAGTTGATTAAAGTTTATCTTTATCCATTAGTTGGTAGACTATCTTTATGATAAGTCTATCTTTACCTGTTAGTTAGTTAAGATTATCTTTATCTTGATTGCCCAAGGGTTAGATTATTAATAGGAGTACTGCCAATTGGTTTTTATATTATGTTTTGAAGTATTTAGTTGTAACTTGTAAGTGTTCCCTCCTTCTTGGATTAATTTCAGAATTTATCTATTCTCTATTTTCTATTTTATGGATATTTTAAATCCTAACAAACTAAATACAATTGCCCTTTACTGATTCCTATATTTCTCAAACATGTAATAATCTGAAAATTTATTAAATAAGTCAAACCTTAATATGCAAATACAACCAAATCTAGACTAATCTTAAGATTTCATAACTCAAACCCTCTGTTTTCACTAGATCAGAAATCCTTGAAATTTGTTTGGTTTCACAGTGGGCTTTGAGTCAAATCATGTCAAGCCAAGGCCAAAATAAATACCAACCACCTTTTTGTAAGAAAATAACTACCAACTTAGAACATTTATAACTGAACGAACAGTTCACATCTTAAAATTCAAACCAGCCACATTTAGTTTAAAATATAATCTTCCTTTGTCATGAAGAAAATTTCAGAGGAGGCTAAAATTGGGAATGACAAGCTCCAAAAGATAATAAAAAAGAAAATAACCACAATTTAGTACACCCTGCTGAACATATTTACAGGTTAGAATGATTGACAATGAACTTGGTTAACATGGTGACCTGTTTTTTTAAACAAGACGACCTGATTAATAATTCCAGAGTAGTTATCCTATAATGGGGGCCCAGTGCACGAGGCTCCCACTTAGTGGTGTCTGGGGAAGGTAAATGTATGTTGTCTTATCCTCGCAAGCTTAGAGGTTGTTTCAAGGCCTAAAAATAAAAATGTTTACCACAATATCCTAAATTGTAATTTGCCCTTAAATATGCACCAAAAGGGTATGATTTACTAGGTATGGAGAAATAAAGACAGAAAAAACTGGGCGGCGAAGTTACCTTTCCTGTAAGAATAATCTCTCTAAGTAGGCCAAATGCATTGTTTTGACAGAGATATCCTACTATCTTACAGCTCCATGGCAGTTTGAGATCTAACAACAACACTAAAACTTCCAATAAAGGAATAGCGGATGCAGCAGAATCATTCGGAGTCGATAGAAGTTGATCCTTCAACTGATTTCTGTACAGTAAGAAAATAAATAAGCAAGTAGCAGAAATACTCAAAAAAGGGTAGAGGAGCCTCTTCCCATTTTTAAAGTTTTCTTCTATTGAAATCAATTAGTATTATTGTAATTGATTACGTTTGCATATATGTTAGAAAATCCTCTCATGCAATTACTTCCTGATTACAATCCCTAAAATCAAGGATTTATAGCTTGTACTCGTTGTATTATAAATTAAGTGGTTGGGTGTCATACCACTCAAGCAATTCAGTTATACAAATCATCTTTGGTATCAAATCCTGGTTCTTATCCAGGGACCTGCGGGTTATAGGACCGAGACACTTCCATTGTGCTACATCAATGGTAGGATATACAATAAACAAGCCATTCTGGATGGAGCTATATGAATCAAACAAAACCATAGTGACTTGCCATAAATCATGATTATAGATAGACCATTTATTTCTAAATTCTTTTTAACGGTCTCACCTTTAGTTTTTCTTGATTTTCCTCTATCTCTAACTACTAGGCTACCCTCCATTTGATCTACTCTCCTTAATGTGCGGCTTCTACGAATCTTCTCCATGCATGCCCAAAGGCCTAAACCCGCTAAAGCGAGATTCTACCATCTTCTATAAATAGGAGTTCCCCCAATTTTCTCTTTAATGCGTTCATTCCTAATCCTATCTAATCTAGTGTGTTCACTCAACTAATGAAACATTTTCATCTCTACTACATTAAGTTATTCTCTTATTGACTATATGACCCAGTACTAGGTCATGCAACATTGCTAATCTTATAGTAGTGAGATAAACTGTCCATTAAGCTTAATGGAATCTATGACTATAAGTCCATGAGGTCATGGGTTCAAGTCACGGAAGACTCCCTTTAGGGGGAATAAAATACTGTAGGGAGTATTTAAGCTTAATGGATAGCATGCTCAATAAATTCATGGGATGAGAGGGGTTACATGTCAAGACTGGAATATTACAACTTGAGACAGAGAAAGATTGTGGATGAAGTAGAGATCATCAGGTCCAAGAGAACCTTCAGAAACAAAACACTCTGAAACATGGAATTCATAGTAATTGGAGTTATAAGAGAAAATTCGCTGGCACTAACAAGCCTGAAAATTGAACCCATGTCGTGTGGCAAGCATCACCGTTGGTGACCTCTGAGAGGCAGCTGGAACAAACTAAGACTGGTACTGCTGAGACAGTAAGACACAGCTAAAACCCCATACTGAGATGGACACTGAGGGATACCAATTGAATAGAGAGGCTGCAAAGCATACCAAGCCTGAAAATTGAACCCACCTAGTCTGGCAAGTATCACCATTTGTTGGGAGGCAGCTGAAGCAAGCTAAGACTGGAACTGCGGAGATGGACACTGAGGGATGGCAATTGAATAGAGAGGCTGCAACAGATAGTCGGATACAAAGGCTAAGACTTAATATGTGGTTGAGTATGAGGCTGCTATAGCTGGGGCTAAAACAATTGTGGATAAGAAGGGCTGAAATTATGGGAGTACACATTTTGTGGTGGATACTCTGGTGCCAATAAACCAATGGCAGTGTGTTCAGATTGATAGATAAACCGTTATAAATTAAATTTGAGTCTTCACTCTTGAACTTGAGATACTCCTCAACTACTATCATCCTCAATGAGTCACGTGACTTCAAGTATTTTATATATCTTTCAATGTATTTTCAATTCCGTCAATTAATTTTGTAACTTATTTTTATAATTTCAATGTAGCATATACCACAATCAAATTGATTGGTTTTTCCTCTTCTTTTATTGATTGCTTTTTCTTTCAATCTAACTTAAATTTTTGCTGATCATGTACTTCAGTATAATGGAAATGGCATCAAATTACTGTCATAACCAACTCAACGTGATTAGGAGGACCCAATAACATGGTTAATACCATCTAAAAACAATATTCAACTTAGTATTGAGCATAGAATAATAAAATAAATGAAAGAGAAAAATAGCAACTGGCTAGAAAATTTAGAAGTCCCAAAAATGAAGAATTTCAAATAAGGCCACAAAACCAACCTATTCTGATGCACAGCACGAATACAAGTATATACAAATTGCTTCACTCGGTAGCTCACCAAAGCATGTGTGGAAGAGTAATCCACACCAGCAAAAAGTCTCACAACATCTCCTGTGGCATTATTTTAATTGTGCACATTGAGTTTGTGAACAAAATTAAAACTTACAGAAACAGCAAAAGATGCAGAGGCATATACCTACAAAAATTCACATAGCATTTCTTCTAACAAACACTAGAAATAAAAATATTAGCATTTGAAGCACGTAGTTACAATGAATGATTATATATTGTATGTACTTACTCGTAGATGCAATAGTCGATGCCTTGATGCATGACATTTTACTAATGACATAATCCTCATTTAGGAGTCAGAAGAATAGGTAAATTCTAAAGATAAGTGGGAGTAACATGAAGTATATGATATTCAAGCTAAATAAACATGATTAGAATTTACTTATTCTGCCAACTCTTCAATATGTTGGTGGTGGGAAATTGTGGATGACATTATATCACAAGTTGGACAATTCAGAAGTCCTGGATTAAAAATGGGTGGATATAATGGAGAAATGCTCCATGCACAATATGTGATTGCAAAATGCCTAATGAAGTCATTGGAAATTCAACCTGACAGTCATAGGGCCGCAGATGCTCTATGGTAGTGAATGTTAGTCAATTCATTTGACATGCCAATAAGGGCAAGAAAAATCAAATGCAAAAACATATGAGAATGTTGAGGTGGATAAGTACAGATATGATAAAAGATAATATAAGAAATCAATGTATCCAAGACAAAGAGTGTTACAGCAACACCCACAGTAAGGAAGATGCCATAAACTCACCAAAGGTGGCATAATCATTTGAGAAGATGACACTGGACTCCAATGAGAAATTTGGTCAAATGGAAGACAATTCAATTAAAAGGGTCAAGGATAACAAGAAAATTTTCAGAGGAATCAGAAATAACAACAACCAGGCCTTAATCCCACTGGACCGTTGAAAACAAAACATCCTCTAAATTGATTTACTGAATTTTTGGTTTATGATAGTGCCCAATGGAGTCGATTAATCCATGTGGTTGACTCCAGCTCGAGGGATAAGTCTTGGATATTTTTTTCTTTTCTTGTTGTTTGGTTACTACAAATGTTTCTTGGTGGGGGGACAGAATAAATGTAAAGAAAGAGGTTTTAATTTGTAAAATCTAGCTGTAAAACTTATAACACAGGCACAAATAGAAGATCATAAACTGCAAAAACCATGGCAAAGGGAGTAATAATTACCGCTCTCTTGAGCAAACTGTTGAAGCAATCGGCAAATTTGCACAAGAACTAAAAAGTCATCATTATTTTTGGCATTAAAGAAAAAGAGGAACTGGCAGAGGAAATCAGAATCTGGACCAAAAGCATTCCTGAATGTAGACAACAAATATTAATTTGAGTTTAATGGTGCAATGTACGAGTAAGACCACACTAAAATAAAATGCATAAGGAAACTTAGAATAAAAGGAAGTGAATGGTTTTCATGCAACAATGCAAGCATAACAATTAAATTTCACCTGTCTAAATTCAAGTGGTTCTTCCCATAGAGGGTATAGAATTTTTCTCGCAGCTTAGACTGTTCAGTTCTGACAACTTTTCTCCCTCTGAAGCATTTCTGTAACAAGCATCAGTTAAAAATTTGCACAACGCTATTATGACGCAATGTTTGTGCACGTTCTAGTGTATTAGTTGGAGTGTATGAAGAACCAACTCTCCCAAAAGTTAAGTTGTTAGCTTCAAACTCATTAATTGGTTTTAAAACTCAACAAAGCATAATTTCCATATTTATGCCTCCCCTTACATCTATAATTAAACGGATTCGTATAAAGCTGTTATTTAGTCCCCTGCTCCTAGTTATCTCAACGGAATAGTTATCATTTATCAACGACATACAAAATGCACAGGAAACTTAAGTGTTGGCTGCGTGGACAGAAATCACAGAACAGAATGCAACATAGTTTGATGTTCTATCTGGTTCCACTTTTAACCAAAATGTACAGCCACCGCATTATGTTCTATTTATACTCAATTGTTCTGTTCAGTCCCGTTCTAGTGTGATACACTACATAAAGTTCAATTATTTGAAAAATGCATTCATTTTGACTATCTAGGAAACTAAAATAAAATTCAATTGTTCTATAATATCTATGCATAAGAAACTCTTACATGAGTGCATATACTATAAAGTGAATGAAATATAATAAACTATTACCTGAATTTTGAGAGCAGCAGAGTTCTGCTGACGCAAGCAGGTGCGGCGATTCCGTTCCAATCGAGTCTGTTCTAGAAGATTCTTCCGATCCCTTTCCTTGGAACTGCGACCTCCTAAATCAACGCGCTTACGATTCGATGGATCGCCACTGAAGAACATGTTTAATTAACTTGTTCTTGTACACGAGTATTCCCTAATTGAATTAACAAGCTAATTAATGATAAACAGAACTGAAATTGATGTTTAATTTGAAAAGTTTTGCCCTAGAATCGGAGAAAATTGGGGAATGAAAATAAAAAGTAATTATGAAGTTAGAAGAGAAATAGAATGTGAAGTTGGAGAAAGAAAAGGTTGTGATGTGATTGGAGGAAGTAAGTAAAGTACAATCGCAAAGGAGTGCTTACCACTTTGCAATGCTTCAATAACCTTCTTTTCTTCTTTTACTCTCATCAAAATGGTTTTTGCTAATCATATAGGTCATAAACAACTCACGAAAGAACTGAGTAGCATTGATTCAAATGGTACATGTTTGATCTTTGGATTCGAGTATGTTCGTTAAGAGAGTTAGTTGCGTGAATATATGTAGGAACCAACAAAAAAAACAACTATGTAACAAAAATGAAAACTTCATCATTTATATGTTTAGTCAAATGAGAAAAAAAGATGTATGTGGAAAATATATGAGTTCTATTCATTATTATTATTATATAATTCATATTATTTAATTAATCCAAATAAAAAAATATAATAATTGTATATAAATTTTTATTCTCAAAGTATATTTATTAAACTCTGAAAAATTAGTTTGTGTCTTCTTAAAAAATGTCTTACAAGTTAAAATAATTTGTGATGTGTGATTTACTTCTTCTAAGTTAATTCAATAAATTCTTTACGAATTATTGAAACTATTAAAGTGGATTTTACTTCAATAAATAAAATATTTTACATACAATTAAATATCTTTGGTGATGTTTAAACAACTTAGTTATTTATCGATTATGTGGGACATTCTTATTACTTTCTTATTCGATGCAATATTATTTAGTTTTTACATTTTTGATTTGTCAATGTAAAGGTAATACATATAAATATATTAGATAAATGACAAAATGTGTAAAAAGAAAAACTTTATAGTATATAAATGCGCTTCTTCCACTATTTCACCGCATGCTTTAAGGGGAATGTGCAATATTGCCCCCTTCTCTTGAAACACGGGTTATGACCTATCCGGCGACTATGTGGGCGTGTCCGTGAGCATTGTCATTTTGCTATATGTTCTGAATAACTCTTACTCGGAATGTAAATTTATTGAAACTGCATAATTCAAACATTATAGCTTTCTAAAGTTTGTCTTATATAAAATAAAATTAATTTGAACAACAATTGATATTCTTAGAAATTAATTGGGATTTGTTATTTATCAAATATTAAATTAGAGAATCATGCTTCTTAATGGACACACTAAGGTATTTCCTATATACATTTATTTCCAAGAGTCCAAACACTTAATTAATTGGGCCTTTAAACTATATCAACCTTTTGTAACATAGTTTACAAAAACCTTATCACCAATACATGCATGAAGCCCAGTCCAATTCTGATTTATACCTAGGCTTTACCAACTTAACAGGCTCAAGCAACTCACCAACAAACGATATCCTACACCTTTATAATTATCTCAAACATTCCCTGATAAACAACAAGATTCAAGTATTTATCTCGTTAAATAAAATTGATAAATCAAACACAATATAATATTTTATCATAAATCATATTCGTTGACAAAGTATTGATCTTTAAAAAACTTCTAGTCATTTTGCCTATCATTTTCATTGACCTCCTATACTTTTAGACATAGGTCATACTAATATTCATTTTGATTTAATCCCCTTGTTATGATATGAAGTTTGTACATTACAAAATGAAAATAAATTAATCATCCACATTTTATTTAAACCATGGATATGGAATCTTTAAGGGAACAAGTAGGTATTATAGTTGTTGACGTGACCAAATGTCAAAGGGTATTAGGTGTTAATGCAAATAACAGTTGCAAACCAATTAAGAGCTAAGTGCTTCATTCTAATTCAATGACCAAAGACAACATTAACATAAAAATTTAGTTTATAGCACAATGCTTACTCAGCTGACTCACTAACTTACCCAACTTAATTAACTATGAAGAATCTCCTTAAACAATGTAACATTTGATAATTTGGTAGTTGACCTTTAGTTTTGACTCTTTGACCCTAATTTATTTATCTTTTTTTGGGTAGGTATTTAACATTGTTTTTGACTAGGTAACCTTGTTGAGTTGCTAGAAGAGAGGCAAAGTTGAATGTGAATCAAGTGGTAGGTTTAAGTAATTCAAGTCTTCTATACCCAAAGTTTTATATATTTCTATATCAACTCAATAATATTTTATCAAATACCTAAATATGTTAGTATAACAATTATTTAGAGATTAAATAAGTTGTGTTATTTAATATTAAGCAAAATTTTATTGGGTTGATATAGAGACATATAAAACTTTTGGTATAAAGTATTTAAGTTCAGGTATAAGATACCTTTCGGTGTGTGACCTTAAAATGAAATCATTGCATATAACTCGGCCAAAAGATAAAGATGAACTCTTTGTTTTAATTCAAAGCCATTATTTTACAACAATTTGCCTAGTGCCATTTTAATTTATAATATTAGCATGGTGCAATTCAAGTTTATAATTTGACTAATATAAATGTTCATGATTAATGATGATATCTTAATATCAGAAGCTTCCATAGCACTAAGCAAGTTCCCAAATGGTGTGCATTGGCTTCATAGACTTTGCTACATAGGTGTGAACATTGCAAGAGTTAGCTTCATGTTGGTTTAATGTATTTGTCCACTTTGTGTTTAAGACTTTAGATATAAAAAATTAACAAAAACAGACAAACTTGATCTATCTTGCTAAAGAAATAATTAATAAAAGGTTTTTGGAGACTTTTAAACATGCATGGCACAATAATGGTGTGGTGTGTGCCATAAGTGCACATCTGCAGTCCCAAATTTAGTGTCACTACATGTATCATGATTTTGTGATTGATTGACGAAAAATATTTAAGTTAAAATTTAATTTCTAAATAACTTTATGACTAATCACAAAGTCATAGCACATGGAGTTACACTAAATATAGGACAACAAATATGATGCAGCCTTAAACCTTGAATTTGATTTATTAGCAAAAACACATAAAGACAAGAATTATATGTTTTTTAAAAACTTGTTGCATGGGCTTTAATTTTAATTAATACTTTAATAGAGAAGCCACGGTCATAAGCAAGTTTGATTGGACTAAAGGAATAATGATGTAGGGCTTTAACTAAACCACATGTTCCCTATGCTCAAAGTTTCACAAGAAAGTAAGTTCCTATGGTTTCCACTTTGAAGGGACATTGCTGCTGAGTTCAAACTACAAGACTCGCTTCATTTCGGGGTATGTGACTATCTTTCTCAACAACTGTTATTTATAGGAATTAAACTCCCGACTTTTTGAAGATCTAATAATGTCTTACACAATTAGATCAATAATTTGTTAGTATTCCATGACTAGATTATGAGCAAGGTTCTCAATTGGTAAAATGATTACTCTCCTAACATGGTGAACAAAGTGCCCGGCCTTTTTATTTTGCCTTCCACTATGGAGAAAATGGTGCTGATTCCAACTCCAAAGATAGGTTGTGACTTGTGTTAGGTTCTATGTTCATATTTATATTACAATTATTACTTAAATTGAATACTAGTACTTTTTAGTTATATATTGCATAATAGCTATGCTTGTTACACAGTCCCAAACATTTTAGCCTATGTTCCGTGTTTTGTGTTGTGTCTTTCCAAAGCATATAGACCAAAAAGGTTTGAGATTGCATTATGATAATTATATAAATGGAATGTGGTAATGTTCATTGTTATGATGGCAAAAGTTGATTAATCTGAAAAGATGAAAGATAAGATTTATGCGCCAAGAAAAGGAAAAAACTGTGTATATTGCAATGTGGTAGGGAACGAAATTCCAAAAGTTTTTTATTCATTTATTATGTTTCGAATCCAATAATTGATGTAGTGATGTTACTATAGTGTTAGGATTAATGGATTACATGTATTGTATAAAGCTAAAAAACAAAATATTAATTTGTATGAGTGATATTTGTTTGATATACATATATCCAAAGAAATTAATTCTCTTATAATAAGGATTAGATGCAATTTTCATGTGGCTATTCTCTTATAAAAATAAATTACTTTTAAGCTTTATAAATTTGATTTCAAAAGCTCATGTATGAATACAAATTTAAACTAAATGATTATAATTATAAATTTTAAATAGGAAATTTTATTAATACATGAATTTTTCATTGCTATACGTAGAATTGTAATATTATTTTATTATTGTCAATTATCATTTATCTAATTCTATTTTTCAAACAATATTTTCAATATTCTTATTTTTACTTCATCTTATGGCATGCAATTAGCTAAATAATGAATAAATAAGCTCAAAAACTACTTCAAGAAAAAACTTTAAGCTATTTAAAAGAGCAAGCTAAGCATGCGTTCCATATTTTTGAACAAGTGAAATCCAAAATTTAATTTTAATTTATTTAAATTGATGATTCAAGCTTAAGCAACTTCATTTTAATAAACTAATTTCAAACTTTGAAAACTCAATTTACTCACAAAAAATCAAGAAGACGTGTTGTAAGATACGACTGGATCATCAAAAAAACTAAAAAGTCAAAAGTTTAATTTCAAGAATAGAACTTATTTGGAGACGCAATCACGCACCTCGGAAGAGATTAGTTTTTTACCCATATGGTGAAAAAATATTCTTGATAATATAAAAAACAATATCAATAAATAAAACTCATATGATTGGTTTAATAGATAATTGATTTCCATAAACTTAGACTTTATCCAAAAAATATTAGTCTCTAATGATTAACTAATATATGAATGGAGTTGTACATTTAGAAGTTAGGTTACTCTCGTAGTCCAAAGATTTAGTCAAAATTTTGCAAGTTCATTGAAAATGTACTCTAATTTTATCTATAGAAAAAAGAGAGAGCACTATGAAATGTAACATCATGCAAGATGACACATAGCATAAGAAGCCAAAAAATAATAATTTAAGAAGGATAAAATCTTATATTTGACGAAAATATTGAACTCTTCTTGAGCCAAGAAATACTAGGGAAAAAGTAGTGACTCATGGAATAATGGAGAATATGCTAAGATGAATTAGAAGAAAACAAATTTATTTGAAAGAGGAAGTAAAAAATTAGGACAATTACAACTTCCACAAATGTTGATTTCTTTAAGTTTGGGTTTGAAGTTAAGTATAATATCCACTCTAGTCATATCATGCGGTTAAAAAGGCTTTATCCCTAAAATAAATTTCGTTTTGATATATTGCAACAACAGAATTCAGGAATATTAAAACTAAAAATGCTATATATATAATCCTAAATTAAGGACTTTTTTTTGTTAAGTGAAAATGTATTAAAGAAGCACAAAAGTGCTAAGGACTTGTGTTTAAGAAGGCAAAAACAACAAACTTTTATACTATTCGATTATGAAAGACATCATAATATTTTATCATAAATCATATTCATTGATAAAACGTTAATATCTTAATCATTGATAAAACCTACCTATATCTGCTTGATACCATATATAGTCACTCATACATTCGAATAAAAGTTGAATATTGTATATTAGGTAGTCGATTATCAACATACAATTTTGTTGAATCTATATGATATTGTCATTTAAAAACAAAGTAAAATTAAAGACATGTTGTCTTTAAGAATATGGACTTAATTTGATGGTGCCATTGAATCTAGACAAGGTAACTTTTTTCTTCTTGAAATCCCAGTCAGATTTGTCTTCATAAATGTTAAGTCTCACACATCACTGTCTCTCAATGTTTCTCTTATCACTATCTCTTTTGTTGCATATTGAGTTCGTCATTATATCCATCTTTCTTATCGTCATCCTTATAGTCATTTCTCATAAACTACCTTTTTCTTTTTGTTTCCAAATCTTGTCATTAATTAAGATTACTTCTCAATTATGGAAGTTTAGAAAGGAGATAATTAAAACACCATAAGATAATTATTATTATAATATGAAAAAGGAAGGACGAATGATTGTACATATTAACTGGTACCTTAGAGTCATATTTTTGAATACATTAAATTCATATATGTTTTTTTATTATAATATTTGCCCCTTTTGTATTCTTAACCTATTCCTTATAGTAGCATTCAACTTTATGAGAATATGACCTTTAGTGACTTGGCCATGCATCAGATCCAAGTAAAACAACAAACCTAATTGTTACTAATGAGCTTATATATATAGTGGTCAAATTTCTACATGAGAACGTAACTATGGACAATTTATCTAATAATAAATCAAGAAGATTCTAAATCTCAAGTTCTACCCAACAAATCCAACAAAAACAATGTATACCTACTTCATATATAAATTATATATATTTACCAATCACTTCTAAGCTTAAGATCTTAACCTTGATTCATCTATGAAAGACCATTTTTTTTTTTGATGATATAAGCAAATATATTAGAAACGAGTAGAAGAAATACCAACCCAGTTATATCTTATAAAATATATAATATAAGATATTATATAATAAGTAGATCCCATATATTCTGAGAACTATAACCATGATCTATTTGATAACTAACTTTTTAATAATAATCACCATGACCCTTGTCCTCCATGAAACCCAAAAGTTTAATGGTCCCCTACAACACCCCCATATGCACTATAGACATGTGTTGCAAGAAGCCATAGCCACCAATCAAGTAATACCACCTTATAGTTAAGGTGAAATGTGAAAAGGTAAGTGGATAATGGTATACCCTCTAATTTTGAGGCATTTGAGATCAAACAATTACGTATAGAGAAGGGTATAGTTTAAATTAAATTGACCAAGGCAAAAATTTATTATCATTGTGGTGGACTTTTTAATAGATTAATTGTATAGTGTTCAATGAAACAAAACAACAAGGTAGACCACACGAGGGGGGTGTTTTGTAAACGATAGAGGAAGCACTAATTATTTTATGCAAAATAATAATAATATAGAAGTAGAAATCATCATAGTTACGTATGCTACATTAAAAATGGCAAAGACTATGGGTAACATAGATTCACGCTTAGGCTTATAATATTGGTTTTATAACCATAATATTAATGATTGTAATATATATATATAGTATAAAAATTTATACATATTTAACATATTATTTATCATTTATTTGTATTACTTCTATTTCAGAGTCAATAATAATAAAATATAAATGATTAATAATATGATGACAATGTAAAATTTTCTTATACGATTGGTATATACATGTTTTTCTCTGTATTTATTTCTAAAGACCACGCGTGCGTATAAGGAACAAGACATTTTTGGTCGTCCTTTTCTCCTCTCATGCTTTGCTTTGGCGGCTTTTATCACTTTTGATGGATTTTATGTAATGTGGATTTGTTCATACTACGTTTCAACACATGGCCATGTTGTATTTGAACATGCAATACTAGTTATTTTAATCAAAGGAGAGTTTAATTAATTAACCAAATGTGTTTTAAACTTGTTTTATAAGTATTTAATTATGATATCTTTTCACTTTCAACTATGCCTTATTTTTTTCCATTACAAAAACTATAATACATGTTTAATTTCTATGAAGTAATGTCTTGAATTGAATTCTTATTTATGGAGAAAACATTCATTAAGAAAAAGAAGGGTGCTTGTGCATAAATGACATTTTTTGACCTTAGTATGACATTCATAGAGTTCGGCTTTGTTTATACAATTTTGGGCTAAGAGCAGAAATGAAAATAGGGAAAGAAGCAGCTTCCAATTTTGGTATTTACGAGAATACTGTTCCATACACGTATCTAGAATAGAGATCATTTGTTTTCATTCTTGTCCCAACATCATAACGGGCATTGGAAATTAAATGGACCAGAAATGGTGATCAATTTTAATTAAAATTGTGACCGCATGTTTTCAATTGATAATTTGTGACCATGACAATTTTCCATCGGAATTTTTTTTGCCACCACATGTTTTGTAATTTTTTGTTTAATCAAGAGATAAATTAATCTATTTCATGATATGCTCTTCCAATAAATATGGAATCTAATTTTAGATTAATAAATAAGAAGATCTAATATTAGACTAATAAATAAGAAGATCTAATATTAGACCAACACTTTATTAGTATATATTTATGAGTAAATTACACTGACACCCCTGAGTTTTAGCGAAATTACATAAATCACCCTTCAATTTTTAACACATACACAAACCCCCTCATTTTTATACATTCATTACACTGACCACCACTGAAAGTGAAATAATGTAATTTTTTAAACGAAAAATGTGGTAAATGCAATTTAGTTAAACAAAACATGATATATTATGAAGACAAGTACAAATAATATATGAGGTAATACCTATTTATCATTTTTGGTTCGTTTCGATATAGTATAAGAGTGATTTAAACAATATCTCTTTGGAATTGTTGATGCATTTTGTAACAAAAAATAATAAATATATATTGATTTGTATATTATTTGGATCTGTCTCCCCAATATATCATATTTTGTTTAACTTAATTGCATTTATCATATTTTTTGTTTAAAAAATTACATTTATTTCTCATGCAGGGGTGGTCAGTGTAACGAAAGTGTAAAAATTAGGGGTTTTGTGTAGGTGTAAAAAAGTGAGGGTGGTTTCTATAATTTCACTAAAACTCAGGAGGTGTCAATGTAATTTACTCTATATTTATTAATACCTAGTTACATTTTCATTGGCTGACACCCTTTGCAACTGGTTTTTTTCATCACTATTGTTATTTTTTAAAGGTCTTGACAAGACTTATTGATATATACTACCATAATAAGGACCCTACTTTGACATATTATTACTCATGATTAGTCTTACCACAAAATAAGCCAACTTAAAAATGGGTCAGTAGTATGCATTTTATGACATTAGTTTGCATAATTATACTTTACGACAAGACATCACATAAAATGAAATGACAAACTTTATGTATAATCACATTCATCAATTAAGTCAATAGTAAGTTGTGTAAATGCAATGGATTAAGTTCAATATTCATCATAGTATGATACAATTTTCAACACATTTTTTTATACCTAACATAAGTATACTTCTATGTTCTTAAGAGGGGAGAAATGCACACGCTTTGCCTCAATTCAAAGAGGTCAAAAGATTGAGGAGACCAAAAAGGGTCATAATTAGCAAAGAAAACAAACAATTTGGGTCAAAGACAACAATACAAAGGATGAAAAAATAAAATTTTTGCATCAATTTAAGAAGATTTTTATTTTCCTTATGTAGTTAGATGATTTTATGTGTGAGTAGGACACCGTCCAAAGAGAAATGTCAAAGCCATGAACCCTGAAAAACCGGGTATAGTTTGACTAAATTAAAAGACAATGAAACTATGGATAGTGTCACTCTCATTGAACCCAAAGTATTCCAAGTGACATGGATCCCAATAACTCATCCAATTATGAATTTAATGTATTTTTGTAAACTTTTGTAATTATTACTTCAGTAAAATTTTACCAACGATCATTAGTTCAAGTGATACATGTTTAATTCTTCTTAAACAATGTCTCGAGTTTGAGTATTGTAGATGAAAAAATGTTCGCTGAGAGAGTTAGCCTAATGTACTTGTAGATATTCTCAGCTCGGACATGATTGTCTCTAGTGCGATGATACATGTGGGAAACAAAAAAAACTTAAGTAAGATATTAGTTACAAAGAGTTGGGGTTCACATAGATGGTCAACAATATCAGGAATTTTTTCTCACATAGCTTACACATGGTTTTGCTTCTTGTAATCATCTATGCTTTTTGCCATTTATATTTCTTACTAAAAATACAAGTTTCTACCGCAATTGGTGCTCTCAAAAGTTTGATTAATTATTGCATAGATTTTTATATACTTGGAAGCACAACTCATTAATTATAAATTCAACATGGGATTATTATGTGTATCTTATTCTGACATTTTGGAAGGAGAAAATGTGAATGAAGTTACAAAAGAAACAAAACTATTTAGCATAATTAGTAAGCACTTGAGTTATTTAATTATGATATTAGATATTCAATTTTTATCAATTGTATAGAGAATCTTTTGTTAATAGAGATAAAATCGACTTAAGAATCTTTATGACATTAATCTATAACAATTGGCATGGACATATTTGATAAATCCCTATGGTTTTTCTTGTCATCTATACTTTATGCATTGTCATGCTAATTGTTTACATTTTGTCTTTGGTATCCTCTTCACGTCCTTCACTAATATGCCGAAATTCCAAAACCATTGTTTGAAGAAAAAAACTATCTAACAATGAAAAATAAAAATAAAACAAGTAGAAGATAGTTGAGAAAGAAAAAAACAAAACGGGATTAAAATTACTATAATAATGCTCGTGAACCTGTAAATGTTTGGCTTTTGGTGGGGCTTGAATATGGTTAGAATTCTAAATATGAAACTCATAATAGTGTGAAAGAAGTACGTGTCAAATATCAAAGGATAAAGATTATCCAACTTAATTAATTATTTCATTCTTTTATTCTGCTTTTGCATTCTAGTTTCCATGTGGGGAGTAGGAACCTATTCCTTTGATATTAACTGTGATATCCCATTTCACATTGCATTAGTGCGTTGGGTTAGGTGATATATTATAGAAATTATTGGCTCATAAAATTCTCTTTATATATATATATATAATTATAATATGGGTAATAAACAACAACATTTGTTAAAGGATAATTATATTCCTTGGTGACATCATTTGTACACTACTAAATAAGAAATTAATGATGACATAATATTTTTTTGGAGATTCATAAAATGACATTATAGTTTTTTTAATCTTGCCTCTAATCAATAATAATGATTTCACTTTCGATGAATTTTCTGCATTTCACAAATCTGATTCTGATTGGATTATTTTTGTGGGTGCAAATGTAACATAAATTATCGAGAACCTTCTAAACGCAATATATTGTTGAATAAGAAGATTAGTTGTGGCAGAATAAGAACCAATGAACCATCAACTTCATAGAATCCTATTTTTCTTTTAAGAGCATTTAATGGAATTTCAACAAAGCCTCCACCTAGAAGTAGCCACCACCACCATTGTTGTACCTCTCAGGTTAACATCCAAATGGACCCCAAACAAAGCTTCTACCTACCTAGCTAGCATGTCATTTTAATTCATAGGATTAATCATTCCCTTTAAAATGAACAAAGCATTATTGAGATAAACTAGAAGCTGCTTGAATCTTGTCAATATCCACAATAAAATATCATGTACTTTTATTGTATTATAATTGTATATTTTTTGGTACTATCAATGATATTTGTTCACATTTTTTAGGTAAGGAACTAATCTTTTTCAGGGTTCGTGGTTGTCTCTTCGAATAAGTATCGCTCCTAGAAATTGAACCATCAACCATAGGAATCTAATGGAACCTTACACCGTAAATGAATATTTTTTCTCTCCCTATTTTCTACCATTTTATAAATGAAATAATTATAGTCTTAGAAATTTATTGAACTTTTATTTTAGTCAATGTTTTTTTTGTTTTATTTTTATATATTTCAAAATTTTAATTTTAGTTCCTATTCATGTGACTAAACTTACATAATGCATGTGTCATATTATTTTCTTCGATGTGACCATTTGTGGTGTCAACATATTATCAAAAGAAACTAAAACCAAAAGGATGAACTATAATAGAAAGTAAAAACTAAGAAAAACTTCAAGAATTAAAATCAAAACTTATTATATTTAGAGGGAATAATATAATTTTTTACCTTTAAGTAGTGAACTTAAAACTTGAATCAATGGAGGGACACTAAAAGTGACTGATCATATAGGGATAAATAGTGGGTCACAAACCGTTAATTTATACTTTCATTTAATATTATTGTGATACAACATTTTTATTATAGAATTTTTTATATAATATAAACGTTTGTAAGGATCTAGGAATTTATAGCTTACATTAGTTATCATTGTATAGGTTTTGGTTGTCGGAAGCACAATGAATAAGAAATCAAAAGTACATATTTAATATTAGAAAACTTAAAATCTTGAATCTTGAAATTAAATACACTAATTTCTATATTGAGTTATTGACTCTACACTTTTTGGTTGATTAACTAATGTCTTTAGGACAATAATGTGGGTAAAATCCTTAATATATTAATATGATATAGCATAAAAAATATGTTAACTTTTTTATGCTATAAAACTATGTATAAGTTTTTATCCGCAACTTCATTTTTTTTGTTCCCCCGTACATATATTACTTGACGGCATATACTACCAACCCAAACATATTGCATCCCAATATTATTTTTTTGTGAAGTACATACCAATTTCTAATACATATGAGTAGAGTATATTTATTGAAATATTAATTTATAGTATTCAATTTATTGAATTAAAAACATCCTGGGTTGAGAATAACACATGTCAAAATGCAAGTATAAATAAAGAAAACAAGTATTTTGATTCTTATAATTATGCTATAATAAACTAATAATGAAACAACATACACGATGATGCAAGCTATAGATTCCACCCATATAGCTTCTATTTCAGACTTCGGGCAACCTTATCCAAAGAAAATGCTTTCTCAAATCTATATAATTTGAGAAAAAGTATGCTGGAATCGTGGGCATAGTATATAATTTAAAAGGTTCCATTGTGAATAGAAGATAATCATATAAAGTTGTTTTTAATCTGATGGAGCTTGCATTGATAGTATATTGTAAGAGTTATGTCACGTTTCTCCAATATTTAAAAGTTAAAACCCACGGATATTCAATTTAACTTCAGATTTCTTTCCCACCAACACAATTTAATCTAAGAACAAGGGAAAAGCTTACTTATATTTTAATCCACTAATAATTGATTTATTAGCTCATGGCATCATTTGATATATTAAACTTATTTGTAGGTAGTAGCTGCCTCTATAACTATAAACTATATAGAGATGTATGGTCGGTACATGTATACATGAATTTCATACGGATCATATGGGCTTATGCAATTTCATTTTCAGATGATTTTAATGTGAAGAATGAGAAATGAAAATAATATTGTCTTTGTTTCCTTCAAGTTTCTAAAAATAAAGAAAACCCTATCTTGCTGATTTGTAGCATCTCTCAGAATTCTAAATGTGATGTTATTGATAGTGTGAGTATGGATGTAAAAGTTTGATTTTTTTGTACAATTTAGTGACAGAATAGTATATAAAGATATGGTTCGGTTTACCTCAATTAACATTAAATTTTGTTACAACAATCGAATCAGATCGAACTGCTTATGAATGGTTTGGTTTAGTTTCACGGTTTTCATGGTTTTTTTGCATCAATTGAGAGTTCCAAATGCATTCATTACAAGAGATATTATTTGTCCATAAAATTAAAAACAATAATATTACTATTATAAGTAAAAACTTGAAACTCGTAATTGTTTGTGAGTAACATGTATAACAATTATGTAATTTAGGAAGGAAAAAACGAATGATAACATATACAATAGTATAATTCACAATTAGTAACATATATACTATTACTAATATATAACAATATAATTCACGATTAGTAACATATATCAATAAGTATCATATATAACATTACATTTCAGAATTATAACATATATAACAATACATGTACAATAATTTACGGTATATGTTAGCTTCAAATCCACTACCACGAAAGTTAGAAGATATGTTCTAAATCATCATGACATTTAAAAAATATCTCATATATATAGCAATTTAGGAAATAGTAACATATATAACACTATAATTCACACAAAGTTAATAATTTAGGCCACGAAGAATTTTCTAATATCTATTTTTTAATATGTGGTTCGGTTCCTAAACTTCTAAAACCATGAAATAGACTCAACATAAATGATTCCTTAAAAAATAATTGAACCAAACTCCGAAACCGAACCAAACAACATTTTATAATATGGTTCAATTTAGTTGCATGGTTTAAACCATAACCGTTTACCTATATACTAGTAGTCTTGTTAAGTTGTATGAATTCAGTGTATCACAATTTGCTTCATTAGTTGTAGTCTATTGCATTAGTGTATTTTAATGATTCTCACCAAGTCTCAATGGAACACAAAATCATGCATACTAGACCGTAAACCAATTTAATTCCAAGATGAGCAAATCATTTGAGGGGAAATATATATATTTATTTTGTACAAAGTCTTAATTTTCTGATATAGTGTTTTAAGCAGTATTATAAAATTCGGTTCGAAATGGTCGATTCGACTGATTTAACTATGAATCGGACATCTGACTAGTTTGAACCTCTCTTCTAATGAGTTTGCATCAAAATCAGATTAACTCGATTTAACTCAGTCGATTTAAGTCTAAAATTGGTAACTCGAATGGTTGGACTAATTGGACCGACCTTGTCAATCAAAAAATATTTTTTTTAAAAATAACTAAAATAATGTTGTTTTGAGATGAAAAAAATCAAATACTTTTAATTTATTTTTAGTTATATTTATCATATGTTAACCTATGTTACACCAAAACTTTCGTTATTTAATTAAATTTTAAACTTATCTGCACTTTTGTTGTAATTAAATCATAATATATATGTTGTTTGATAATGTTTTCAACTTATTTGCGACATTTCATAGTAGTGAAATATTCTTTGTTGGTTATATAATTAAGCACGATAATATTTTTAAATTTGGAATATAGAGTTATTAAATAATGTCAGCTAATATTATGAATTTTTTAGATTTGTTAATGTGAATCGAGTCAATCAGTCACTGATCTAATGAGTGACTCACTGACTCTATGCCTTGACTGAGTCATTGACTGGTACAACTTTAATAACATTGATTTTAAATTATGGTTAAGTTACTTTTACCATATTGTGGGAAAATATAGTTTATGTGATTACTATGTTATTTTGGAATTCTTAAAAGTATAATATTGTGATTACAATTGTGGTTGTTGCTTAAATTTAAAATATTGTTTTGTCTAGTTAGCTTTGCTGGATAGAGATATGAATTATGATCTCAATCATTTAGTCTTCCATTAAAGTATTAAACAACTAAGTCAATTAAACTTACAAAATATTTCCAATTCAATTAACAATTTTTTTACCTTTCAACTTTCACTAGCCTATCTTATATGTTTTCAATTAAGTTATAAGTTTTTAATTAACTTATTAGGAAATTGTGGTGAATATGATTTAAAAGAACAAATATAAGTAAACTTTCAACTTACATGAATGCACAAGTTTTCTACATTTAGCTCTCTAGTTTTGTATTGCAAATTTTGTCTTTGTTTGCAAAGGTATTTTAAAGGATAAATAGAAATTAAACTTAAAATAAAATCACACATTTGAGTAGGGGCAAAATTTATTTTATACTAAATTACATCGATACTATGTGAGTTTTGATCAAATTAATTATATAAATTATTACTCTCTTTTTTGTACATACACAAATTATACCTGTATTTATATTCATATATTAAACTAACTATATATCCCTATATGAAAAATAAATGTGATATTTTAAATAAAAAATGGTGATAAATGTAATTAAGTTAAGTAAAATATAAGATATTGTGGAGAGAAATCAAAATAATGTAAGACTCAACGTTTTTTTTTTTTGACTATTTTCACTTGTTACAAGATTTATTAATAATTGTAAGGAAATATCGTTTAAAGTACTCTTATACTAGATTATAACAAACCAAAATTAATGAAAAGATATTGGCCTATATACTATTTGAATTTGTCTCAACAATAATATATTATATTTTGTTTAACTTAATTAAATTTATCACCATTTTGCATTTAAATGATTACACTTGTGGAAATAATCTGTATAATATATCTATATAAATTAGAAAAGAGAAGAGTAGTTTGTAAAATTAGCTAAAACTCAAAGGTATGGGTAGGAGGATAACAATTTTATTCAATACCATTCTAATTTTTATGTCTAATTTTTTGATAAATTAGGTATCCTCAATTCTTAAAAAAAATCAAGACCAAGTCAAGTGTTGCCCTAATATCAATGTTTTCCGCTAGTAATAAATTGTGTCCATAAAGTATTGACGCTGTCTCGACAAAAAAATCATCCACATTCACATTAAAGCTTTTCTTAATAAAATCATTAATCTTTTACTACTTGAACTTAAAATTCTCTTTCATCATCACTTTTATATTTCTTCATTTTCAATACCCAATCCTTCTATATCTATAAAAGGCCCCCACCCTTCCATTTCCTAAGCCAAAACCCTCTGTCTTTTTCTCTCTTTCTCTCTTCTCTCTCAAATTCTTATCACCCTTCAACTAAAACTATAGCAAATTAAGCTACACCCTCTTAAAAACCAAGGAGTTATATATATATTACTCATGGATGTAAAAGGAGGAGTACTAAGCAACACAAGCACCATGATCCAAAGTGAAGAAGAGGATATGGACCTTAGAAGAGGACCTTGGACCGTTGATGAAGACCTTGCTCTCATTAATTACATTGCTAATCATGGTGAAGGTCGATGGAACTCACTTGCTCGTTCTGCTGGTAACTTCTTTTTCTTTCTTTGTGTTATTTTATGATTGTTAAAGTTTACTAGAAAATACTTAAAAAACATGTTCTTCAACACTAGAGTTTCTTTTTTGCTACATCTCTATTATTTGTGGTGTGAAAGCTCTTTAGTTCTTGTGTAGTTTCATCACCAATCAATTTTGGGGTTCATAATTAAAGCCAAAGTTTGCGGTTTAAATATATGTTTGTGTGTGAAGAGCATCATGATAGTGAATCATGTTTTAGGAACTTAATGACATATAGTTGTACGTGTAGTGGGGTATGAGATCACATGAAATAAAATATATACTTATAGGTTGTTAATAATTGCTTGGCCGCACCACCATTTATGAAAATGGAAAGAGAATATGAATTGATACAACCACAACCCAAAATATTACATGTTTTATAAAAATAAAGTAGCACGAGAATAAAAGTGCTCTTCATTTTTACCTGATTTGTGGTATTTTGCTTGCTCAAAAACTTTAACAATTTAAGTAATTTTCTTTTGCTATAGGACTCAAAAGAACCGGCAAGAGCTGCAGATTGAGATGGTTGAATTATTTGCGTCCTGATGTTCGACGTGGTAACATCACACTTGAAGAACAACTTCTTATTCTTGAGCTCCATGCGCGCTGGGGAAATCGGTAAGCAAAATATGCACGCTACGATACTAGAATAATATGACTTTTATTCTTTAGATATAATGACATTACACTTTTATACAAGTGCAAAAAATTCTTATAGATGCACATACTGTGTATATTTTTTCAATTGTATTATTTGGACATTGTATTTCATAATTTGATGTCTTGGTTTTGAATTGTTTATTATTACAATTTCGAGATCTTGATTATTTTTTACATATAATCTAACTCATTTCATTTGATGATTGCAATTAGGTGGTCCAAAATTGCTCAATATTTGCCAGGAAGAACAGACAACGAGATCAAGAACTACTGGAGAACTCGTGTCCAAAAGCATGCTAAACAACTTAAATGTGATGTGAATAGCAAACAATTCAAGGATGCCATGCGCTATCTATGGATGCCAAGGTTGGTAGAGCGCATCCAAGCCGCGGCAGCTACAACCACAACCACAACTACTGATTCATCAACCCCATCTGCCATTACTAGAAATGTCACCAACAACAACAACAACATCACATACAACAACCTTAACAATAACAATTTTGAGGTTCATAATGAAGGGAACATGATGTTATCTCCATCAATTATGAACAACAACTTTGGTTGTTCACAAGTTAAACAAAGCTATACCACAGAGAACAGTAGTGCAGGCACCTCATCAGACTCTTTTGGAACCTATGTGTCACCGGTCTCGGACATAAATCATGATTACTACAACGTACTACTTGGTAGTAGCAACAATAACCCTAATCTTGGTTATCAACAACAACAAGATCATCAAGTAAACTTCTTAGATTGCATTACAAGCCCATCAGGATTATGCTCCCAAGAGATGGATTTCCAAGCTATGGAACCAAACAACCAGTGGATTCAGAATGGGGACACATTCAACAATTTCTGGAGTTTTGAAAACATGTTACAACAATTTAATGACAACATGTGAAACATGATCATAGGGTGATGAAAAAGTGAGAGGGCATTGTGAAATTTACAGATGAAAGTAGAATTAATTAAAGAGAAATTTCATAGAATAAATTCATATGTACGTAGGGCACCCATAGGATCTACGTTGAACATAGATTTTAAACTCAGGAGTATATTATAAGAGCATATAGAAGGAAATGTGAATTACTTTCTGTTTGTAGCTTTTTTCTTTTTTCATGTTCTTTAATTTTCCTTATTTTAGTGGGGTGTTGGTATTAAATATTTGTAATTTGAGCTTCTTTATATAAGATTTCATTCTTTGAAATTATTATACTTTTTTTGTTCAAGTAGAAAATTCAAAAACTACGAGAACAAATAGTATTTTAATTTTGTCCTAAATTAATTAAACATTACACTTTGATTTTGATTCTCATCTTAATTCATATCCCTAGCTAGTGACTAGTATAGTAGTGAGTGCATAATAGATGCATATGATGATACTACATTAAATTAATAATAATTGGAAGACATTTATGTGCATAATTGATTCCACACACACACCCCACCCCTTTTTTCCTTCTTTGTCTAGTCCCTATTACAAGTGTTATTATATTAGTAATAATCCCACTTTCCAAACCTTGTCCACGGGACCTGAACCAAACCAAGCAAAGTGATTCTAGATTTTTAAAAGGAGATCAAAAGCAATTATAATTTTTTTAGACTTGGTCTAGTATTATTGGTGGGTTAGCTCCAATGTTCAAGTTGGTCATTAGGGACAAAACTTTAAAGTTATACATGTAATCCTCTATTATTACCATGGTTAATAAAAAAAGTGCTTAATCTGCCACCTAAGTATGATTCCAAAGGACCCAACTTTATTTTATCTCACGCTTTGTTGGATTTCGTACGAACAAAGCTTTGCTTAGATCCAAAATTACTTTCATACTAATCCATGTAAAGTGAGGTGCCTGAATGGGTAGTTTCGTAAATTGAATTGGAGCACGTGCTGTTTATATATAAAAACGTGATAGAAGAGGTGGTTATGGCGGCGGGGAATCTTTTTAAGCACAAATATAATAACTATTCTATACTTATTATCATTTATCTTTTATCATTTATGATAAAGAATCATATTATTAAAAAAATTAAATTAGCTTTTATTAGAATCAATGTGATTTTAATAAGTTCTATGGTTTCTATTAGTGGGGAATAGAGTGTACATAATAATGTTATATGAGAATTTCATAAGTATAATTCATCCAAGTGGTCCCAGAGAATGAGGTGTTTAGGAGCTGCCACGTGACTATATTTTAAAGAGAAACAATGAACCGAAGTAGAAAAGTACCATATATTTATGGAAGAAGAATTATCTTCATTAATAAATAGGTAAATTGTTGTTTTTACACATATTTTTAATAGCAAAAAAAAAAATTTCGTAATAAGTAAAATGATAAAATTGTTATTAATGTTGTTTTTTGTGTTATTATGTGACACTTGTCTCTCCATTAATAGAGAGGATCCTTACTCAACACTTAGACTTCCTTCCATTATTGAAGAGACTAGTTAGTTAAAAATACATAGGAAAAAAGGAGTCTGACTCCTCTCCATTACTGGAAAGGTCACTTAGTTGAAAATACATGGAAAAACGAAAAAATAATAACACTTTTATTCTTTTACTTTACATTTTGTCTTTAGAAATACACTAAAAACTTAACTATCCTCTCACTCGTGAATATGAGTAATAAAGATGAGTCTGATTGTATATTTAGAGGTAGTAATCTTATATCATTATACTAAATTTTCCTACAAATTTTTCTACATATATAAAAATGTAATATATGTTATTTGAAATCAATTATTAATAAACTAAGTATAACTTTGTGGGATATATCATATTCAAATGGTACGATAATTTATAAGAAAATTTAGTTATAGAATATATCATTTTTGATGGGATTATGATAATCTATATCTGTTTTTCTAGTTTGCTAATGTGATCTAATGGTAAAGAATGACCAACATAAAAATATTGATGAATCAGAATACGTATTAAATGGAGAATTTTGTTCACTGAAAGACTAAACAAATCAGCTTCTAATAAGAACTTTTACACAATCTCTTAATTAATTTGTTAGCACAATATTTGGCATATACCTTTATTAGGGTTACCGGACCTTATTGCAAAGGGCCACAACCCTTGAAGAGCCTCAATATATTGTAGCCCATGTATGACACCCCCTCCCTCAAATTATAATTGAGTAGGTTTCGTTTTAGTTACATTTTGGCAAAAATAGGAAAATTGTAAATTGTTTAAAATTCTTTTGTAAAGAAAATAGTTATATTTTAATGTGATCTAACTTAAAGTAATGATTTTCCTTCTTCTTTTTTTTCTTTTCTAGTAAAGAATATGTAGCATAGATACGTATGAGAAACGTACTGAAGTTGAGTACATTAAAAAAAAGGAAGAGAAAAATGTATAACTGGACTCCACAAGCATATAACATAAGAGATCAAAGACTTTTGTTTTGGAGCCACGTTTGATTTCTTGAAAAGTTTTCTTCACGGTTCAAAGAAAAGCTTCAACTGGTGAAGCTAGGTATGACTTTGGAGTCAAGGGTTGGGACCCATGCTGAAACCACGTGGCCATGGTTGAACCCAACAAGGTCCATAGGAATAGGTGGGACCCTATTCAGCTATATCTGAAACATGTATGTTGTTAGAGTCACATTCATATTTCTTCTTGTTACTGTTTGAAAGGAACTCATCATTCTACAAGCCCCCTTACATTGAACCTCAAGGGCTGCATGAGTGTAACACCATTAGTTGGATTCAAAAAATAAAATAATACAAATAAATGGTAGATGATATATTAATTATATTTAAATCTTTACAATAATAGTATATAAGTAATAATAAATATGTATTACCCGAGCCTATATCATTGCCATAATCGTTGTTATTGTGGTTATTGCATATCACACCATTATCTCATCATGTCTTTTTACTATTATTATTATCCCACCACTAAGTCAACATATATATTAGAACTTATATTTAATTTTGATAATATAATTTTGTTTTTACATATAATTTATTATATTGTGTTATTATCTATCAAGTTATATTGTAAATTGGAACATATTAAAGGATACAAACCACACATAACATTAAAGTTGGAATATGTTTTTTGGTCATCAAAAATTAAATATAGTGGCATATTAATGAGATCTACATTAATATGTTTAAAGAATTTAAGCATGAAATTTTTATAGTATTAAATAGTCCATACGGTTTAAAATTTCAAAATATATATTGAATCCACCACTTTCCCATGCAAAAGTTTTTTTTTTAATCTTTAAAGATGACTAACACTTCCCAAAAATATAAGGGTAATAATCTTGTGCCATCTCATCTCCACTAATTCGTTTAAGTGGCATTTGAACTTCTTCAACGCTATTACGTTTTCATAAAAGCAACATATATAATGGTGGCATCTTTGAAAATATTCTAATTTATGGGTTATCTCATGGAGGCCAATTATAAAGAATGTGGAAGAAGGACGTGCTACTAGTCAAAGTCAACTAGACTGCGAGGTAGAAGAAATCAATATATAAAGCTTGGAAAAAATGCATGATCTGAAAAAGACTTTTGATCAAGTATTTTGTTAGACATGATATTTTTGTAGAAATGTACAAAATATAATGTTTAACTCTTTCATTCCATTAACTTTCCTTGTCCATTAGTATCATAGTACATCTACATTACGGATTGAGATCACCTCTCTTAAATGGTGTCTTATTTCATGTCTCAAACCAATTAAAATGTGACTTTTTGTTATTTTTGTTTTTAAAAAATTTCTTTTATTTATGTGGCAAAATGTAATAGACTTGATATATAGAGTAAGACACGGTTGAAGACAGATAATCCTTGTCCCTACATTACATCCTTTTCATTGGTCGTTTATCACTTGCGTGAAGTTTTGTAATGAAAGCCAATAAAATCATAGTTTTAAGTTAAGTGTGTGTTTCGTTGCAAACCCTCAGCCACAAATTGAATATATGTGCTAACATATAAGTTAATGGAGATAAGCTCTTGTCAACTTTCATAGGTCATTTCCTAAAATGAAGGGAAGATATTTCCAACCCGTAACAAATAAAGGGAACGTTTGTGTTGGCTTTCCACTAAAAGGAAAAAACATGTTTTGCATTTAGACTTTACCTATGATCATACTCTAGCATAAGTCCAAGAAAAATATATTGCAACTAATTAAGTTAAATTGAGTCACATGTTAGACTTATTAAGCATGTTATGGGATTCAGCCTTAATTAGCTTCTAGATTTAAGAAGAAAAGTGTGGTTTGTATTGTAATAGGTTAGAGATAACTATTTGTCTTATCTTTGATTTTGGAAATTCTAATAATGTAGTTATCTCACATTCAAACATTTGTTTCACCAAATATAGTGGTGGGTTTCAATTTGCGACCTAATAATAATACAACAGAAATAATAACAATGGACAAAGCTATAATTTAAGTTTAGCAGTACTCTATCTTAATCAAAAGTTTACCTTACTTGATGAAGAATATATTTGCTGTAATAAAAAAATGTTAACACCTAATTAATTTAAGTTAAAAAATTATAGCATGATTATTACTTGTCCAAATGAAACATATAACTTTATCAGCAAAATAGATTCTATCTTTATTTTATTTTGACCGTACAGATTCTATCTTAAGCATAAGCCAAAGTTCATCACATATTACATATTGCTTTATCATAGTCAAAAGTTGAGCTTACTTGAAGAAGTAAAAAGTGATTCTCCATATTTAACATAAGATTATAATGAAAATTGACAAGCAATAAAGGCATGTTCTTATGCGTGGTTTAATTAGCTGGGCATGCCCTCGTGGGACACGTTTAATCCCCATAAGTTTTCGATAAGGCCAAATATGAACTTTTGTTACGTGATGAAACAACTAGCTAAGCTAATCCCTATTCAATTAGGTTAATATTTCGTTAATAATATTCATGTAAAAGTTGCGAGTTTGAGTCTCGTATGTAATAAAAATATTAATATAATAACATTTGTCGATAAAAAAAATTGAATATTGAGCAGAATCTTGAGCAATGAGCTTTAAAACTAGTGGTTTTTCTTCAGTAATTGATGCCATGGATTCATACATGTAACGAATAGGATTTTTGTCCTTAGTGGGTTACATGATAAAATATTAAACATAAAACTTCAACTATTTTTCTGCAGAATAAACTCTTTTTTTAAGGGATGGTCTGAACTTTATAAAGTTAGGAGAGTGGGAGAACATAATGAGAAAGTAACATAGGCATAATAGAGATTAATTTCTTACACTAACAATTCATATCTTAACATTAACCAATGGAACTAAATCTAGGAGATGTAATTAGGATATTAAACCTTAACATCGACAAGAATGAATTATTATATATCAACTTCAAACATAAAAATTCAAATAATACTGTCATTTTAATGAAAAATAGTGTAGAAAATAAATTTTTTTATACTACTAAAGATATCTGTTCAACTTTTTGGGTAAGAAATTAACACTTTTCGGGGTTAGTGATTATATCTTCTAACAAGTGTCGTTCTCAATAATCGAATTATCAATCATGGAGATCCAATAAAACCTTACATTACTAGACCAACTACTTATTGACATAAAACAAACTGATATACTTTTAAAACTAAACTTGTTGATAACTTGAGATAGTTGGTCGTGCAATAGTGAATGGAACATCGTTAAGATGTTTCTCTAATCTCTATGATTAAAGACTGTGTTTTTTACAAATCTAATCATTAATGATAGGATTAGCATTAGTTCTTTGACTATAAACAAGACAGGTACAATTAAACGAATCATAGTTGAAGGGTTTAGTTAAAACCTAAGAAACGGGTCAAGCATCTGGTACACTTGTTAACTATATATATATATATATTGATGTGAAATTATATCATTGCTTACGCCATACAACACATATGAAAGCATAAGTGATTATTTTATATTTATTCTTTTAAGTGGGGTGATTTTATTAAGGCACAAGGATTATTTATTATCACGTGGCTTGAATTATGTGCCCAAACCTATGTTTGTCCCTGACTAGCCCAATCAAATTGTGCATTCTGGAAATAACATACAAATTATTTATTATAATTTTAACAGTGTTAATATTCCTTTTCACAGAGTCCATTTTACTACAAAAAATCTCTTTCTTCATCTCCAGGTTCCGTTTTCGTTGCTGGTATACTTTGATAGTTTATATATAGTACTAAAAACATATACTTTAAGTCAAATATTTTATTCATGATAGCGACACTTGTTAAGAGAAATAGAGTAGTTTCTTAGACAACAAATGAAAAAATACCCTTGACAATACCAAATAAAACACAGGCATGATATAATTAAAATGTTTGTTTTAAAAAAATTGTGCCTAGCCTTTGCCTTTATGTATGTCTATATAGGTTTTTTTAGAAAGAAATTAATATGTAAATATTGTAAGTATTTTTTATATCGTGGTAAATTATTTATCATTTATATATTAATCATCATTGAATATCATTGAATATCATGTGTTACGGTGTAAATTTTTTACACTAATAATGCATAGATTAAAACGCTTCTAGAAATTGGTATCCCAATATTAAATAGGCAAACTGAAAATAAATAGATGTTTTAAATCAACAAATAAAAAAAGAAACTGAAAAAGGTACTTGTTCCTGTCAAAAGGTCCAACAATTTGACAAGTTAGAGTAGTTTTAGTTGAAGTACCCAAAATTCAATAATTCAATCATCTTGTGTATTGTCCTTGTCTAATTAAGCTGCTCCATTGACACTTTCAAAGTTAATCCGCAAATTTAGCTCAATCATCGCATTAAAGTTTTGCCATCGACTTAGACTAATTTTTTAAAAAAGCATAGAAATAGCTACACTCTAGAGTAAGAAAGACATAGAATAAAGTACATATGCTATTATCATCAAAACTAGCTCTTCAAATATAGATTAAGTTCACCATATTTATTAGGGGAGATTAATTTGTTTAATTTTCCTAAAATAACGCTTTAGATATGAATCTTGTATATGAAAATAAATTAAGTTGGAAGAGTTTAACCCACCATGTTGTGATGTTCTAAACAACTTAAATTAAATTGCATCTTGTTAAAAACTTATGGTCTAGACAAAAAAACTTCACAATTGAAGGTAGCAAACTTGAAGTTGCTTTCTTGACATTTTCATTAGATTGTTTTTATAAATTAGATGTAGATTCAAGCTAGCTAATTTTTGAAATTAAAGATTATAACATAATGATAGTAGCAAAATAATGAAAAGAGTTTAATGTATTATTGATATTTACTCGTGTTTAGGGTTGTAGAGGTGTTTGATCACATATTGTTGTGCTTCATTTGTTCAAGTAAATAATAAATGTGCAAATTATGTTATCAATCTGCTAGGATGCAATCACCTAAGACTTCTTAGAACATTTAAAGAACAATATTGATCACCTATGAAGCAAACAACATACTAGTTCATACATAAGTTGTCACAACTCATAACACTTCTATGGGATGGCAATCATTAATCATTTATTTGGGCCTATTTTTTTTATATTTTTTTGTTTTATGGGCCTTTCTTCTTTAGTTGGAAATTGGGAGAAAAAGTTTGTACCAAATTCAAAAAATGTGAGCTTAGCAAATGGTATTGGTTGGTGCTGTTGTATTTGTGTGTTTCTTGTAGTACCAAAGTTAAGAACTAATCCATTTTAGGTATATGGATATCCTTCCTAGTTGTTGTTTTCTGTTTTGTAGTTGAAATATATGATTAAGTAATATATCAATTTAGTATTATCTTTAGTTTAGTGATGTAAGGTCCTACTGGATCCCCAAGGTTGAGAATTTGATTCCTGTGAGTGACACTTGTTGAGAGAGACAACTACGAATCCTGAAAGAGATTAGTTCTTTACCCAAAAAGGTGATGAATACTCTTGATAATACCAAAAAAATAATAAATTATTAGAAGTATTTTACTATTTTTCTCTCCAATTGGATGTTTACAAGAGGGTTTATAATGAGGAGGGGAGATGGGACAAGGGAATCAAAAAGAAAAAATAATTGAAGTTCATTTTTTTAATAAGCAAAGTTTTTCACTAAGAGATAGGTGAGGGGGAAATTATGCACTTGTTAGAGTTTAAATTCAAGTACTAGCTTATAATTTTTGTCTTCTAGTTCTACAAGTTGAGTGTCTCTTGGGACATATGTAAAGCACATGGCTAGGTTTTATAGATTATTTTATTGATGTCTATTCATTATTATTGATAACTTATAAATAAGTAATGGCTATTTTCCGACCCCTTTACCCTTTTGATGGATGTGTCCATTAGAGGTCAGCATAGGCCCGATTGTGATGAGTTATGACTTATCTTTTACTCGGCCCTAAATGTTAATCGAATCATTTTTTGAATCTGAATTTGACTCTAAACCTAAGGAAGATCTGATTCTAAATATTGATAGGGTCGGTTTTAAAACTCGACCTTAGACCCGATTAAATATAATGCACACTCATTTTAGATAAAGTCTTCTCAGTATTATTTATTATTATGAATATATAATTTGACATATAAAATGATATATGTATATATATTATTAATCTTGTATATATGATGAAAAATTAGAGAATTAATAATCTTTCGACCAAAAAATTGTCATTATTCTATATACATATAAATAAAAATACATACAAACATGATGAGTGATGAGTAAGTGACCGTAAGACGAGTCGAGTCGCGTCATGCTTAATCCTTACCTGAACTCAGGTCATACAAGATAAGTGAGTAGAGTCGGATCCTGCTCACCCTTGATATCCATAATGATTAAGTAAAATGTTGGGATGACTCTTAAGAATGTTTAGAGTCTTCAAATCATTTTGATTTTTTAGCATATCTAAAAGTTCATTAATTATATATATAACTTTGAGCTTCAAATGATAGTTAAAGGAAAATTGAAACGTTTCCATTTTTCATTAAACAATACTTATTTTGGTTCCCAAATCTACTACACTTACCATACTACCCTTTCAAAATTATAACTCTGACTTTATTTATTATTTACTAACCTATTCACTATCACCATCATTAGAGCATATGGATAATAATCAGTAATATAATTTCAAAATTACATTATGTTACAAATGATATTTCGTTTGGTTTAATTACTATTTAGTATCTAGTAATATATTTTAATTTCATTAAATTTTCAAACACATGACTGCATTATTTTTTTCTTTTTCACTAATAAGTGAAAAATATATATGTGATAAAATAAGTTTTCCAAAAACTAGGTGAAAATCTATGTGATGAGTGTGTGACATAGTTGGTTCTATGAATATTTAGCAAAGATGAATGTTGAAATTGGCCATAAAAGAACAAGCAGTAATAATATAAACCAAATCAAACATATTGCATTGACAAGTAGTAAAGTACAGAAACACTAACTACTTATTCATTGGTATACAGTTAACATTGCATGCACCAACAATGCACCAACAGTAACTTTTTTCCCATATCATCTTAACTTCCTTAGTTCAACCATATGCAAAATTTGTTGGTACATTTTTGCTAACCATATATCACCACACCAAACCATAAAAGGTGAAAAGAACATAGCTATACCTTTGTGTCATATCTTATATCTCAAAGTTTGTATCACTCTCATTATATCTTATTGGTCATTTGGTCCGGAGGAGGGATCAGTTTATACCTAATTTAAGTTACACTAAATTTCAGTAATTTATTTTCTTAGATCGAACGGACCAAATAAGTGAATCAATAAGTGATGAGAGAGAAAAAGAGAAATTTTAAATAATTTTTATTTTTCACTCATTTGGTCCGTTGGATCTAAGAAAATGAATGACTGAGATTAAGTATAACTAATGTAACTTAAATTAGGTGTAAACGGATCCTCATCATTGGTCAGAAAAGTAAAACACGAATTAAATATATATTAATTTTATATTTTTGACCGATGAAAATAAAAGAGTACATGAAATGATACATATCTTGGAAGATAAGATGTTCTGGGTGTACCCTTTGGTATTGCAACCAAATAAATTTTGTTGAGCTCATGAGCAATGACTCTACTTGTGTTCAGTTCCTGAAGAGGTGAATGCGAGTGTCTCCAAGCCTGAGAGAGTAGGTGGCTTTCTTGTACTCAGCCCAAGTAAATGGTCGGAATAGGGAGGGCCTCTCTGGTGTAACCATAAGTGGTGGAGCAACAATGCATGCATTTAATGGTGGAGCCCCAAAATATGCTATGGACATTCTTGACTTGTTGTTGTATGAGTTGGTCACGACCCTATGTCTCACACTTACAAATCTTCCATTTGTCATAACCTTGAGAATAAAATTTAATGAGTTCCTTTTTTGAACCAACTCTTACACATAATATTCAAGCCTATGTTGTCACCAAGCTTTAATTGTTCATCCATTTCAACATTATTTCATTCTCATAATAATATAATAAAAAGATAAGTGAAAGCAACTAGTCAACTTAATTGTTATATATTCAAATACATTACCTATGTATTATTATAAGTTGACAGCTAAAAAGTTGAAAGCTAATAAGTTAAGTGATTAAATCCAAACCAAAAGAATCAATATTGATAAATTAGGTAATAGGGGTAAAAGGACTAAGCCCTATAATATATAAGACTATAAGCTACCTCAACCAGCATATCAAATTCTAGACTTTGCTATTACTCGAGACTTAAAATTATGCTCAAATAATAATTCAACCATTTATTAAATTAAACATATTATTTGTAAAATTACTTATCCCAAGCTAGAATTTGGCATGAGTAAAGTATAATCAAACATATTTAGTATGATTATCTTATAGTGAATGTAAACAAATATAGATTCTGCAAAATCTACATGGTATGATTAGTAAGCTCTATTTATTTTGTACATTATCTTATTATTGGTTCTGAAATGATGTATGGATATCACTGAGATTCAATCCAAAAGCTGCAGTGAAGTGACAGTGATTCCCATGCAATTCAAAAATCACTTTTCTTATGAACAAAAAGGCTTTCTTTTAAGATTTTTTCCTCTCTCTCTACTTTCTCTATGGTTATAGAGACAGCCCCCAATTGTCCCCCAGACCCCCACCATGACCCTTATTATCACATCCTTCTCAACAAAAGTGAATGGAGGTTTGTGGGCCTAAAAATAATAATCAAATATTATTATCGGTGTAAAGATTTATACATATTAAATATATTATTCATTATTCATTTATATTCCTTATTGCAAAGATTCAATATTGATTAAACATGAATGATGGATGATATAATGACAGTATATAAGACTCATAGATCGTGTATATTTTTTCTCATAATTAAATAAGAGTAGGAACATAGATACCTCTAGTAGGTCACCCACATTAACACAGAAAGCTGAAGGGTCAGGAGTAACTGGGCTCCACTGACCATCTTGAAGAGAAATTTGGAGGCCATCCACATCGTTAGATCTAAGTATAGTCAAGATCTGAGGGTCAGAATGCTCTCCAAAACCAACCTTGGTGTAGTTGTAAGAAGGGGAATTGTGTGTACCAATGTCGCAATCTTTGTTTATGTTAAGTATGTTATTATTATGATCATGTGGGTAGTGATTGAGTCTCAGAATTGAGTCACTTTCAACTTCCCTGATGAACCTGCTGAAACACAATGTATCAGGGACCCCCATACCCTCTGCCATTAGCTCCAATATCTCACATGCAAGGTTCATCACTGCATCTGTGTATTCACTTGCCCTAGACCTGTGCCATGTACAATCAATCACACAGTAACACACTCAGAATCTCATCAAATAATGTTTATTATTCAAACCAAAACCAATGCTAGGAAATGGTGGTCGTGGAAATCTAACCTATTGATTATATAATATGAATATTATTGAGAATTTGAGATTCATATCGTACCCATTTAAAGAAACCATTAGAGGAACCTCTTCTTATTTGATAGGAGAGAATTCACTTTTGTCTTGCTCTCACTAGGGGGAAAGAGGAAGAGTAGATTTTTCATCTACATTCTAGAGAACCCTATGTTAGGAGTCCCATGCATTGGGTCGAACAGAAAACTGCAGTGCTTAAGTCCTAACAATTAGTGTTTTTATTGAGAGTTGTGTCACGGAAATGACTACCTATAAGTTGGATCAAGGTACATTATTGAACACTAATAGGTAAGTGAAGCCACCAAAAAAGAAAGAGCTACCATCAGATCACTGTCAATAGAGTAAAAGCCGTAGTGAACGTCGACTCTTAAAGGATGCGACAATGTTAGGAGTCCTACATTGAGTAGAACAACAAACTCAATACAATATTAAGTCATGATGTTCTCCCACCTAATAGACTAATTTTTTGAGTTGAGTTAAACTATCCTCATATACTTAAGTCTTAACACCATTCTAATTATGTAACCAAAAAAATCTCTTCACTTTTACTTTCATGTTTCTTCCACATTAAAATTTACTTTTAGAACCTATCTTATCTACTCTTTTTTCTAGTTTCTGTCTTCTACCTCATAGTTTTTGTTCAAATTCATCCTATTTATATGAGTGTAGTCTCCTTTATATTCTTGTTAATAAAATTATATTCTTTTACTTCTTAAAATTTGTTTCCTAGATCAGATAAACATTTAAAATGATTCATGCACACATTGAATAACAAAACACTTTACTGATTCAATGGCAGGGGACAGTGGTAGAAGTTGAAGTAAGGCTATGACAGTTGCCACTCATAATCAATCTGAGTCTGTGAATGACTAGACACCACTCTGCCTCAATCTACTTTATGTTCATTTCTTGTTTTGGTTATTTTAGTAACATAATTAATTACTATGCAACTTTTCTTTAACATTTTTGGAATTTCATTTTCCAACTCATTAGATTTTACCTTTTTAAGATTTGATTTGATTGAACACGCTTGAGATGTCTCTCAATGTCATACCCTCAATCTTTATCTAAACAGTACTATTTTCTGCTTACCTTCTCTATCTCATTTCTTCTTTTTTTCCAAATTAATCATAACCATTTATATCAGTACCACACACATGAATGACATATCTATAGTTTTATATATATATATATATATATTTAAACTAGGCTTAACTGAAATAAATAACACATGTACTATTACTTATGTTATATTATTAAGGTTTAAAAGAGTAAAAAGAGGTGAGAGTGTCTCTGACATACAATCCCACCTCCTAGGAGTGCCTCCTTCTTTTCAATACTCACATGGCCATGTGCAACATCAATGATTTTCAAATCTCACGTGCACCTAACAAAATTTCTTTTTCTCTTTTATAAATGTATTTTTTTCTTGGGAGTCATAAGGTGGTATGATGGTGAAGAGGGTGGTAATAGGGAATGGAGTGCAAGAGATTATGGGTTCGAGTTCTACCATCCAAAAAATGGGACTTATAAAGTGGTTAAATGGTAGGATATAGGAGGTTGAGGGTGAAGTCTCACCCACAACAAATTTTTTAAGTAAGAGTGATGTATTTCAAGTTTAATGTAACAAAAATGCATCTCAAGTTTTTAATAACGAAACTCCATTATATTATTAATTAATGTGAATCATATATAATAAATGTTATATCTATGTGCTTATGCTTTTTGAACTAAGAGGCCTGCCTTTATATATATATATAGTGTGTGTTTGTTCCAATTTCTGCACATTACAACTTATAAACTACGACTAATCAAAATCTGGTTCTTGTCAAATATTTCCTGTATTTATTTTATGGGCATTGATTTATTTTAAATTTAGATGATAGTATTCATATTAACCTAATCCCATGTTAATCAAGAATTTATGATAAAGTGCTCACACTTAATCTAAAACTATCACTATTTAAAATACTCTAACATAATTAAAATATAAAAAATAGGAAATATTCAAGCACATACTTTCTTTTTGTTCAATATATGTTTTATTGTTTATGCGCGCGCACACACATATATATATATATATATATTCATTTTAACCAAAAAAATCAAACATGAATAAGGCATATATATATATATATATATATATATATAGACCATTGTAAAAAAATTCTTTACATGAATCCTAAACAATGTTAGTGCCCTAAGGTTAATAGTTCATTCAAATCTTAATGTGATGATGATTTTGAAGTTAAGTTAGAAATGGAGGGAGAAGTTGAAGTTGCATGATAATGCAATTGGAAGGACCACTAAACAAAGCAACATGGTGTTGTATGAAGAATGATTGGCACAGCTCCATCACTACTCATACAAGGAAAACTCTATAACCACATTCTCTCTCCCTTTTTTCTTGGTAGGATACAACTCATACAAAGTACGTATAGTTCCAAGTCATAAGCTTATTATTAAGAGAAAAAGATGCATATACTAATAGTGTAAAAGTTTTTTATATTATTATTATATTATACATTATTTATTTTTAATTATCATTGGCTTTTAAATAATTCAAATGATTGACAGATTCTATTATTAACTTCTAGATTGCCACCGTTATGCAAGAACTTATTTCATGGATAGTGTTTTAATTTAGGTTTGCATTTACTGCAATGTCCAAAAGAAAATGTGATCCACACTATCTCAATTGTGACTACCATGTGTTACAGAAATTACAGAAGTCACACCATTCCAATATAGTGCTAAGAGTTTTTTTTTTAATAAAGTAAAATAATGCAAATAAATAATATATTAACATTGTATAAATTTTTACATTGTTAGTATTACATTTTTAATTTAAAACATTGATTCCTAGCATGGTCCATATATCTAGAAATATCCTTTAGAATAATGATAAATGTAAATGTGATCAAATTTGTTCTTCACTTTATGTGTAACTCTAGGACTCTGCCAAAATTTTGTTGTTAGCCAAAACACGATAGATTTAGTTGGTAACTTAACAAAATAATTCTTTATTTCTCATAAATCATGTATCTCTTCTCACACATAAATAGCCCCAAATTAGAAAAACAGTGACTATATTTTTTATTTTTTGAATGAGTGTGATTGCAAAATTTTAAAGCTAAATACAATTACTCATAAAAAAATAATTTTTTTATTTGGGCAAGTTATATGAGAGTAAGTGTGCATCTTCCATCACATTAAATTGAATTCTCCATTAGCATTTCTCCTTTTCCCTTCAGATAACATTATGTTTAGATGAGTTCAGATTTAGAAACCAATTAAGTAGACTCCAAATATCTATAAGAGAACCTTTAATATTATTTATTAGCAAAATTCACATGAATAAGATTTTAACACAACATTTTGGGCTAGGGCGATATAAACAAATAAAAAAATCATTTATTTAATAATTATTAGACACATTTTATTCTGTTAGTAATTTTTTCGTTCAGTAACTACACATTCACAATATGCAATTTTTGTACTATAGGACGGTGATCCATATATTATTGGTAATATATATATATATATATATATATGTATATGTATGTATATAAAAGACCTTGTTATGGCCAACTGTCATTTACTTTTCTTTTTACTGCAGTTTCATGTCCATTGTTTTGTCACACCATCACAAAAAGTAATATATAACAACACAATCACATACATATCCCGCATTTCTGTCACATTATATTAGTATTCATTCACATTAAAAATGATATTTCGAAATTATCCTTATTTTTTTTGTCAGCAACAAAACTTATTAATAAAAAGGGAATTAGGATATACATAGATAGATAATATGGTAAACAAAACATGCAATAAATGCAAAAATTATGGACAATGACATATAATAATTATAAAAAAAAAGAGTGCATATACCTCAAGTTTGATGGGTCATTGGAAATGGTTCTAAAGAGTTGAGTACTAGCATTGAAAAGTAGGTACTCTATTTCACCCATGTCTCCATTGATACCAATGTTCTTGCTTCCATAACCAAATGAATCACCAATGGGCATAGCTAGTTTCTTTTGCTCCACCGGTTTAGCAAAGAAATCAAAACCTGCTTCTTCCATTTTGGTTATAGTATCATTAGACACACCATGGTTTATTACATTGAAGAAACCAAACTCTTCACTTGCTTTCACTATGTTTTTCATCACAATGGATCTTTCTTCTGCTAGGTCTATTATGGGAAGTTCAAAGGGTTGAATCTTTTCGTTTTGGATAGAAGTTGGAGAAGCCACCACCATAATGATTCAACCCAAAAGGGAAAACAAGGTGTTGAAAGTATATAGAAACCTAAGGTGGTTTATGAATGTTTTTTTGTCTTTGAGGGTAATGTAGATTTGAGATATGATAATGTGTTTTCTTAGTTTCACAACAACAAGAGAAGAAAAGAGAGCTTATAATATTATATGCTTCATAAACTAGAAGCAGCTCGAGGAATAAGAAGTTAACTTCCAAACAGAAAATGAAAATGCTAAAAGGAGAAAGATAGTTCTAACTAACCAAACTAAAGGCTTTATATAGAAAAGCTACCTAGCCAACTAACTACTTGGTTATTAGGCTCAGAATGCCAAAATGGCCCAGAACAATAAAAGAAATATAAAGGGAAAACAGATTGGGCCATAGGGAAATAGATTGGCCCACTACAGAAAACAAAAGGAAAACCGGAATAATATAAGAGAAAAAGATATATGCACTGAAATTGTAAGATTTTTCATCATTCATTTTAAAGCATCATTTACTCTTATATAAAATTAATACAAATAAATGATGAATGATGCACTGACTGTGTATAAATTTTAACTCTATCAATACATAAATATTATACTCATATACTTGTAATAGTTTCATTGTAAGTTTGTAACATCTACATAGCCAAATTCCTTGAAGAACAAGGAAGCTTGAATTTATGATACTCCTTTTACACGTACGTAAATGGTGGCTTATATATGTGAAAAAAAATAGATAATAGAGAGAGAAAGAGAGTAAGAATATATGTGGTTCTGGTTTAAATCGAAAATCAATGAGACCAAATGTGATTTGGTTCGATTTCGCATGAGTTAATTAGATTTTTTTCATGTTAGTGTATGTTTGATTTAGTATGAGTTATTTTTTTACCATTGAACTAGTTATAGTCATCCATATATACCAATGTCAGCATCATAGTCCCACTTTGTCTCTATGAAACCCTAGTGTCATTGACTAATGAATAATTGCATATATCTTTAATGGATTAAGGTACCAATTTAGCACATATATATGGTTGGTGCATGGGTATTAATTGAATATATGAATTGATCTCATATGGAATTGCCATGTGAGTGTGATTCTAGTACTGAGTGACAGTGAAGCATGATAGTGTATATAGTACAGGCCCCGTTTCTAAGCAATGTTACACTCGTGGATTTCTGCCAAACCCCTTATTTTGTTCAGGCATAACTCTTTTCATTTTTATCAATGTCTCCACATTTTTTATCATTAGCCTAAACTATTACAACATTGTAAGCCACATATAGTCTTAGGTAGGCTCTTTGACTCGTTTCTTCAACTTAGGATGAGAAATTAATATATTACAATGTTGGGTTATTTCATGGGCTTTTAAGGATGACAACTTAGGGGCTTATTGGACAGTTCATGTTGGGTTTGGAGTGAACACAAATGTGATACTACAAAGGGCTTATAGTAATGAGCCTTATCCAAAATTAAATATATTTAATTTCCAATAAGTTAGGATTTCTCTTATCATTATACTCTAAATACACATCATCAACATTACATTTCAATTTCCGTTCGTCGTAAATCCCTATTTGATGACTAAGATGGGGAATAAATTCAAAAAACTTACTCTTGGAGTATGTAGATATCACTCTTACTATTAATGTTAATATATTTAGTTTTTTTTATTAACACGTGAAAAAGTAGCATTTATTACTCACTATTAACTAATTATGAAAAAGTGGATTACAATCTTTTTATTCTTATTATTACTTTAGTTTGTGTTGTTACTCACATTATAACTACTTAAAATATCATGTTTCTGCTGCATTATTACCAAACTGGCCCAAAGCTTGGTGGTCTTTTGACATGGTTTCAGTGTCACCAGTCACTACCAATGCCACGGGTCGATACTTGGTATCATAACTATTAATAATAATAATAATAATAATTAATTACTCTCATTATGAGGTATTTCAAAATACCTCTCTTTTCATGAAGAAAAAATATCTCTTTTAAACTTTTGTATTCAAAATATTTGCAATTATACAAATATGTAAGTAATTTAATTTATAAATTTAGTGGTAGAAGCAATTACATGTATAATTTTTACATGAATTAGAATCATATAATTATGGTATAGCATGGATTGCTTCAACTTAACTAATGGTTTCAACTTCGAGTATTAGATGTTTAAGAACTTTGATGTTGATTACACTTATATACTCCATACTCAAATACTCAATACATGAGTGAAGTACTTTAAAGTTCAGAGATTGTTCCAGCTCAAATTTGTGTTAAACATATGCAGTAACTAATGTATCATAACTTTGGTCCCTCTTTTTCTGTAGCTTTAGCCAAACAAAGCCTTTATCCTTCACAAACCCACATTCCTCAATGTTCTGCATGGCTAACAATTCACTTGGTCCCATCATACTTTTCTGCTTTGGCTTTTAGCTTCTCTCTAACCATAGACAGTATTTTTGGTTTAGGGAGAAATAAGCTAAGGGTTATGTTCCATATCAATAAATTATTCTTATAAATAACCAATCATTGGGTTCAATGGGGATATACTCCTAGTGTTAAAGGTAAGTGGGTCACCTGTTCTATAATTTTTATATCTGTCTGTTTCGGACTAATCAAACATCATAAAACAGTATTAAAATATTAATTTTTATTTTTATAATTTTTATTTTTAAATGAATGGAGTTTTGTGATTGACTTGGTATACCAAATAAAATATAAATGAGTACATGTGATCCCTATCAGTATTAAGAGGTGGGAATTTGAAGCAGGTGTAAAATTTTGATGTCATGCACAACTTAGCCCTATTGATGTGTCTTATGGGAATGGCCTCAAAATTGTGAAGTACACTCCCACAATCATATTTATGACTTCATATTTACCAACTTTCTTTAATATTAAGAAGATGTTTGGTCTAGTAATACAGTGTATTGTTAAATTTCAAAAAGATTAAATACTAAGAGTTTGATTACCATAAATGATATTAGTTAGTTGAGAGCGACATGAAAAGTAACTCCCTTTAATATTTGTTATTTTTATGAAGTAATAAATTTATGATGTTCATCCTCACCACATATCTAATATACAGTAATAAAACATTAATAATTGATATAGTGTAAAAAACATTTATAAATAATATATATACATATATATCAAACATTAATAATTGATATAGTGTAAAAAAAACTTTTGGAACATTCAATATATATATTTTTCTAAAAAATAATATATATAAGCTCTTCAACATCTCAGATGAAAACCTTTGATGAATTCCTTTTCCCCTTAAACTTTGATCAATTCTAAGCTACAAATCAAAACCCATTTTTGTCTTTCTCTATCTTCAACCATCACCCCAAAGATGAACCCTTTCTCTCTCCACCGATCACACCTTCATTGGATACCCCAAATTTGATTCCGGTAACCAAAGTTCGAAACTTTATATTAATTCTTTCATACCCAGATTATTATTTCCTTTTCAATTTTATTATTCTAAATCTATTTTCATATTTTAGGTTTCAACTTTCAATTATGGATATACAAGGAGATGGGATTTTTCCTGAGGAAGTGGTTATTCAGATTCTTGCAAGGTTACCTGTGAAATCCCTTTTTAGGAGCAAAACTGTGTGTAAACTATGGTATATGTTGTCCTTGGATAATTATTTCATTCCATTATTCAATGAGGTGTCTAGGAAGAACCCTATGATTCTGGTTGAGATTTCAGACTCATTAGACTCTAAATCTAGCTTAATTTCTGTTAACAATTTAAGGGGTGTCTCTGAATTTTCCCTAGACTTCTTGAATGATAGAGTTAAAGTTAGAGCATCTTGCAATGGCTTGCTTTGTTGCTCTAGCATTCCTGATAAGGGTGTCTTCTATGTATGCAATCCGGCGACTCGCAAATTCAGGTTGCTTCCTAAGAGTAGGGAAAGGCCCGTGACTCGGTTTTATCCGGATGGCGAAGCTACTTTGGTTGGCTTGGCATGTGATTCGGTGTCTCAGAAGTTTAATGTTGTCCTAGCCGGTTCCCATCGCACTTTTGGCCATAGGCCGGATGGAAGTTTCATATGTTTGGTGTTTGATTCGGAGTTGAATAAGTGGCGGAAGATCATATCTTTCCAAGATGACCATTTTACTCATATGAACAAGAACCAAGTTGTTTTTGTTAATAATGCGCTGCACTGGTTGACTGTTAGCTCTACCTATATACTTGTGCTTGATTTAAGTTGTGATGTTTGGAGGAAGAAGCCATTACCATATGACTTAATTTATGGAATGGGAAATAGGATTTATCTCTTAGACTTCGATGGCTGCATTTCTATTATTCAAATTTCGGAAGCGTGGATGAACATATGGGTGCTAAAAGATTACAGGATGGATGAATGGTGTATTGTGGATAAGGTGAGTCTGAGGTGTATTAGAGGAATGGTGCCTGGGATTTTCCCCATCAGTCAGACGAGTGAGTATGTTTTTCTGGCAACTCATAAGCAGGTTTTGGTGTATCATCGCAAGAGTCAAGTTTGGAAAGAAATGTACACTGTGAAGCATAGCTCAACACTCCCATTATGGTTTTCAGCACATGCATATCGCAGCACATTGCTCTCGTGTAACTGAGGTGTGGTGAATAGATGAAGTAACTTTTGTGCATATATTTCTAGTTGCAAGCATTTGATAGTCATTTAGCCCTTGTTATTTGCTGAAGATATAATGCCTTTCGGGTACGGTCTATATGTTTTAAAGTTATATTGGCTTTGCCAAGGAAGTCCCGTCATAATGCAACATTATGCTATATTGTAACTGATGCATGGCTTCTTTAAATAATTTTTGTACATACGTTTCTAGTTGCAAGTATTTGATACTACTTATTTGTGCATTGTTGTTTTCTGAGGATATTGTATGTTTCTGATACTGATTTATTATTTATAAAACCATTATATTGGCTTTGCATGGGTTCCTTGTTATTATTTATAAAACCATTATCTAATTGTTTTATCTCCTTTCTTACATAAAGTGGAAAAAGGTGAGATCTCTCTGTCAAATAAAGTACACAAGAGTTGGTAATAGTTATATATGCTAATTATACAGTTATACTGTATCTAAGTACAATATACATTCCCTTTGTGGTATTTAGCTCTTTGGTGCACTCATGTCTTGTGCAAGTGCCGAAAGATGCCATCGATCATATAGAACCCTTATTGCTTCATTTGACTGTGTTACAAGGCAATGGTAAAGCAGACTCATAGTAAACATACCAGGAAATGTGGTTTATATAAATAACTGCTTCAAAGTACATAGGATCATAATTGGTACACACTCATCTGATAGTGTTTATTCAATAAGAATAAGAGTGCTACTACTATTACTAACTGCTACTAGCAATGGGACAGAAGAGAGGTGCATAAATCAGCCCTGTAGTAGTTTGATTATGGCTGAAGCAACATCCACCAGCTTCTGCATAAAGCCATTTCTATCACCTAAAGGTGACTGAGTTGAACCTGAGAATCTCTTGTCACAGGTACTCACTTCCTTCATAGCATCAGATATGCAGTAACTCGCAAACCCGAAACGGCCTTGGCTTATGGCATCGGCTGCTTGCGGGAGAGTGTATTTGACAATTGGGATGTATGACTCAGCACAAAAAGCCAAAGCTTGCTCCAACCCTCTGTCTGATGTCTGCTTGATCAATCTCTCAATGTAACTCAACGTTTCAGTTGCATTTGCCAGAATGTTATTCACCATTATGAGTGCCACACCCTTGAGATCAATTTTTGGGCTTAGAGGGTTTGAGTGAAGGGTGGAGTTGCAAAGGTCATAGAAGGGTGTTTTTTTGCATATTTGGTCTACCAAATCACCATTCTCAGCCTTGGTCATAGAAGCAAGGAGAATAATGTTAAGTGCAAAACAACACACAAATATTGAGATCCTCATATTTTCTCTTGCATGTGGAAAATGGAAAGTAGGGGAATGAGTATGACCAATGCTCTTGGCTGCTATTTAAGGTTAGTTTGGTAGTTGGGTGTGTAAAAAAATTGGATTTTTTTTTTACCAATTGAAAAATGGGAAAATAATTGGACCCTTTAAATGTCATTGTTAGTGTATTCTAATCTCTCTTTAGGCTTTTTATGTACATTTTGTATTTTTTAAATTATGTACATTTTGTTGTCCTTTCATATTAAAAAAATTGTCACAGGTTTATTGCTTTTCATATTTGTAACCATGGGCTGATTTGGATTTTGCACATTGTTTAAGGTTAAATAGGCCTTGGGTGAGTGTGTCAAGGGTGTCCTTATTCACCTAGCTTGTGTTGCCAATGCCACACTCATATTCTGTTCCCTACTTTCCTTTAAGATGCCAAATTTGAGAACTTTCTACATGATCTTTTCTTAATTAATAAACCCTTCTTTGGGAACTAAGCAAGAGAATGACACGACCACTGTTTTGCCATTGAGATTACACTCATTGAGACAAAAATCCCATGATTTTATGTGATAGATAAAGTTTTCTTTTTTACTTTTCTTAGATCAAGACAGAATCATCAAACCATAGTACTAAAGACAGATACTCACTACATGCATAATGGCATAATCATGTAGTCTCTCTTCTAGAAAGTTAAACTATTTTTTACTTCTAAACCTATTTAATATGGATTTTAAAATCGGTGCACTGTCAGTTTAAAGTTTTTTACATCATTGATTTGTATTATTTTTATTTGAGAGTCAATAATGGTTAATAAATCAATGGTGGATAATTTGTTGACAGTATAAAAAATACTTATTAAATCCTTTAATATCTTGCTTCTACAAGAAACAATTATATGAATAGATTAAAGTGTACAATACATTATTAAAGTCTATCTATCATCGTATTGGAAGTATGCACCAAATTGAACCTTTTATGATTTATTCAATTTAATGATTAAACCCTAAAAATGATTTTGGGAATTGAACCCGACGTGAATCGAACACGCAACCTTCTGATCTGGAGTCAGACGCGCTACCATTGCGCCACGGATCCACAAGTGATTGTTCTTGCTTAGTTAACCTATTTAACATCTTCTATAAAGCCTTTCAACTTATTAACTACGTGCGTATATTGTTTTTTTCTTTATATAACTAAAAGTTTTAAACAGCTGTAATTGGATCATAGCGTATGGAGGATGGATGGTTTTGTTTGCAACTTTGTATTCTCAAACTGTCAAACAAAAAAAAAATGGTACTACTTGTGATATTTCATGGCAAAGAGTCAAAGAGATATTATAACAAAATTATTTAATGACTAGTTCCTTTCCTTGTGCATCATAAATGATGTGTTTCATATGCATGAAAGGTCACTGGGTAAGTTGATTTTTGACAAGTTATTTTTGACAATTCTTTAATGGTTTGTGAACATGTCAAAGGCTTCAAGCACTAGATGTGGGTTAATAATTAAGGTGATATGTATTATCAAAAAAGTTTAGTGTAAACCACTATAGTATTATCCAATCAACCCGCATATCAAAATTCAGCAAAGCAAAATTAAGAACAAAAGGTAAGATCAATTGAAAATTCACTTTTGGGTGCTTCAGAAATGACAATCAATTTGCATTCACAGGTCTAATAAACAAACTACCAGAAAACATGTAATAATAGAAACAATTTAGTAAAGATTGACACTCAACAATAATCATGTAAATGCAGAAGATATACCCACAATTTCAGGGTATCAGAAATTGTAGTGTACAAGATCTACCTAGCTACAAAGGACCAAGAACACAATTTTAAAGGCTGCAAAATTTGGTTAACAAATTTTCACCAGCTCTTCAGAAGAGTTTTCCAAACTCACATTGACTACGAAATTACAAAATGAAACAAAGTAACCCTAACAATACTGCACCATAATAATAATACATAAAACAGCTAAGAACAATTCCATGAACCATGTTATCATTTCTTTCACATATGATCAAAGGACGGAGATGGTGAGAATTAACCCATGATTGAATTGTTAAGGATAATGGACCCAACTCTATCTCTTGGAGGGTCTCTCATCATCTTCTCCACCATCATTGTCATCATCATCGTCATCATCATTATCAGAATCATCTTTACCAGTCCTCTTCCTTTTCGATGATGGCACATCAGTTTTTTCACCATCATTGTCTTCATCTTCCTCATCGACATTCTCCTCAGGTTCAAAATCACTAGATGCTTCATCCTCCTCAGCAGTGCCTACAGGACGGATGAGGTACTCCGTTCCCAAATCATCCTATAAGGTTATTGTGTGTCAGTTTTACTAAATGGAAGAAGACAGATGCCTAAGAAAAATAATACTCACAACAATGGAGCAACACAAAAATGTACAATACATAACAAAAAATTTATGATAGCTCTCTCATTTTCAACCTAACTTTTGAAGATGACCCTGCATAGATAAACTGGGAGCAATTAAGAAAGACAGACATGTTCTTCGCAGAAACTTAAACTTCATATTTCATTGATTCTCAAATCCACATCAAAAGCCTGAATAAAATTGCTAAAAAATCTTGTTCCTTAAATAAAAGATAATCTGAAAACTCAGGTAATTCAAACCCAGTATTTATTTGTTTACAAATAAAAATCAGATGGTTAAAATTTGAAACCAAAAAGACTGAATCAGAGAGTATGCAGCAAAATATCACCAGATACACATATGAAGAGTATAGATTTCGTGATTATTCAATCTTCACAGCGGCAAAAATTTAAAATTAAGATAAAAAAAAGCGCAAAAGGATTATTATGATGAATTAACGTATAAACCCTCGATTTTTAACCTTCTTGATGCAAAAATGCTAAACATAAATGATAAACCCTACCAAGTTCATAGTAGTTACGGGCAAAAGGAAAAATCATAATCAAGTTCCAGTAATCATAAACTACTTAGCGAAAAATCTAACAAAAATCTCCAGCTTAAAAACATAGATGATAATAATAATTAATAAACACGAAATTAATCGCAGTTTCGAACAACTTCTACAAATTTAGCATGTAAAAGAAAAAATCTAAGTGAGTTACCTCCTCATCGCCCTCCTCTTCCTCCTCCTCATCGTCGTCATCATCATCATCATCGTCGTCATCAGGATCGCCACCGCGCTCGCCGCCAGCACCAGCGCTGTGCTCTTCTTCATCGTCGTCATCTTCGCCGTCAGCACCAGCATCAACATCGTCGTCGTCGTCATCTTCACCGATATCTTCTTCGTCTACATCATCATCATCATCATCAACGTCCTCGTCGTCTTCTCCATCTTCTTCAACTTCATACTCAGATTCACCTTCCTCGTCTTCCTGTTTCAGAGCGAGGACCTCATAATCATCCACATGTTCTTTCAATTCATCGATAATCTTCATCTTCGAATCTGCGATTCTCAGCACTTTCTCCAGAAATTCAAATCGATCGATAATATTCATCTTCTTCCTTCGTTGCACCAAGTTGCTCTGCAACACTGATCTTGACCGTTGAAAAAGGAATTCATGCGGATCGATGATGTGGCGTTTGATCGAACGGTTGTTATGAAGAATTTTGTATTTTAGTGAAGTAGTGTGATTCTCGCTTAGCCTTTTTCTCATCCACTATTACTCCAATTTCAATTATTTTCTCTTTTATGTTGTTTTCTATTTCTGTTTCATTAATTTATTATTTTTATTTATTAGATGAGTTAATTTGAATCATTAATTTTTTTCGTTTGGAGACTTTTATATCTGGAATCATTTTAAACTCTAACTATTTCAAGTTGAATGGATAAAATTTATTTAAGGGGATAAAATAAATTCTTTTAGTACCTTCCTTTTACAAGATGTAATGTAAAGTAGCAATATAATGAAATCAGGGTTATGGCTACTTAGATTAGAAGTGTTTACAAACTATTAGATTAAAATAAATAAAAATGCATTTAAAAAATAATTAGATAAGCATGAAATAAAAATGAAAAGGGCATACTAATTAGAGTATAATTATAAGTTAATGTTAAATTTTATACGTTAGTCAATAATTAATAAAATGAATAGTTGATACATTTTTTTCTCTACTAATTAACACATAAAAAACCTATTATTACATAATCATTAAAAGAAGAAATGAGGGTATTGTATATTTACCCGAAAAGATGTGTTAGTGTTACACAACATGCATACCAATTATCCTCAACTATAAGTCTAAGCTAATAATAAATTCGTGATACGAATTCCATCATGTCTTGGATATTAATATTGTATATGAGCTTCTAAAAAATATAACATGCATGTGTTTGAAGGATGGGGATCCTCTCCAAATATACCATTGAATTTGGTTGATGTTTGATTAGAGCTTTATTAAACTTGGTATGAGTATCTAGTTCTAAGGATGCTAAATGGATGGTTCACTATATGAATGATTGTATTATTGGTCTGACTCATTAACTCCATTTATATTACAAGTTTCTAAAAAAATTATAATAAAACTAACATTATTTTTATACTTATTACTCCTAATTTAAAAAGGTGGGTATTAAATACATAATTAAATATGTTATTATAAAAGATGTCAATAAGTTAAAATATCTCTAATTAACATAAGTTTTACAATTTAATCATAACAACCTACAAACAAGTTTAAAATTTAATTGTGTTAAAGAATGCTTGAAATATGTTATTGTATTAGTCTCACATTGTCTAGTATTGGAATAGAGTAAAGTAACTAATGTCATATATTGGACTCAGTTCCTTTGTTATAATATGCACTATAAATAAGCACCTAATAGAAATACCTCATAGGCGGGTGAGCTCATGAGTGTGCTAGGGTTTGTAATCTTTATTCTCTAATAATATCTTGGTAGCCGCTCAGCACTCCTAGGGACGTAGGCACAATTGGCCGAATTTCGTTAACAAATTCACTTGTTTCTTCTCTTCTATTTATTCTATGCACATTATTTGATTGCTTGTGGCCAACGCTGCGCAACGATCGCTTCCGCTGCACCAACAAATTGGATGAGTAAGGTTTTGTTATTTAATTGGGAGGATGAAAAGGACCAATTTGTCCATGAGAAAGTGAGAGGAAAACATAAATGTCCTTTCCACCCACTTTCATAAAACAAACTCTAAGAAAAGATTGAAAACAACAATCAATTTTCAACTTCACTAAATGAAGTCGGCTTAAAAAGATTAAAAACACTAAAAATACCCCCCTAAAAAATATTCCTCCCAACTTATTTTGAATAAAAAACTTATCAAATGCTATGTTCTTAGAGATCGACAATCCAATCATGTTTAATAACACTTTCTATTGGAGTTCAAATGGAAACGTTATGAGAATAACTTCAATCATTTACTAGGGTCATAAATGCATAATGGTGGAAGGAGTTTTGTTCATCCTAGACTAAATCAACTAGCTTCGTACCTTGTCAAGGAGAATGACCAATAAAATATGAACATGGTCGATGTTGAAGATGTTACATGGGGTAGTAGTAGTAAGGGGTGGCAAACAGTTCTCAATATGTGAAATCGATATTTTTAAGAATAGAGCAAGATTAAAATTAGTTAAGATTGAATTTTACGGAATTACTTCTCAAAATTATGATTCTAATATAATTCTATGGTAGTAAATACTTTGACATATTGAACATCTCATTTGAGAATATCAGATGCATGTATTTGAAAGAAAAACACATTCGAAAGAGGTTCTTGAGAATATGAAAATGTGTATGAATTAATGTTGAATTTTTATTAAAATATTATTCTTCTTGTGAAATAACTCCCTTCACCCAATTCATGTCCATTCTCATCCAATCTCTTATGTTTTGTTTGGGATTGAGATTTTGGAGGGGAATGAATGATTTTGGAAAGTTTTTCCTTTATTTGGGAGTTGGATAAAAAAGATGGAAAAGTTTTGGAGAAACCCTCGAAAATATTTCATGTGTCTATCTTTAAAGTGCTGTCATTTGAAATTTTCTGGAGATAAAATGTCAAAATAACTAAATATTTTTTTAATATTATATATTATATATTATCCTCTATTTCTCATTGTTAATTATATTTTTAAAGAAAAAGTAAAAAATATTCTAGCATTATTATTAGTTTACTCTCCCTCATCTGAATTTCATACTCTCAAACAAGAGATGATTTCTTTTCTCTTCCCTTCCCTTCCTAACCCTTTGATCTCTCCTTCCTTTTCCCCCATGACTCTCAAACAAAGCCTTAGGAACAACGATTTAATTGAAAGTGTGAGTATCTGCCAGAAACCAAACTCAAATTTAATGGAAAAATCCATTTTAACTGAATTTTCCTCAATTTCAAATATTGGTTTTGAGTTTTGTATATACAATACCTCAACCGACCCAAATTTGATATATATAATAGATGTAAAGTTATAAAATTATCCCATTTATATATATATATATTCCATTTAACTTAAGTTAAATGCGTGTTTGAGACAAATTTGATACGAGTTTAGAGTTACTCAAAACATGATGGAGTGATGATGATACATTTTTTTAGCTTCATCACGTTCAAGTTTAGATACAAATACATGATTTTAGGTTAGAGGTTGGATAAATATAAACCTGGCCTCGATTTACCTTATTGTCACCTTTAGTTTTATTTTTTCTTATTAATGAACATATAAGGACTAACTTGTTTGACATTTTCATTACATATAGATATAATTATTTTTGCTAATTTTAAAAACTAAATTTTGTGATGTGTTAATTTTTAAGGGACTAAATTAAAGATTTAACAAACTAATTCATGAGATTGCAAGGTATGCTTATAATTTTACACAATGTGACAAAAGTTTAACATCCATGTACTCTAAATATAAAATTGTTTAGATGTTACATATATGGACTATTATTTATATATATAACTTATATTTATGAGTTAATAATAAGTTTATGTTGATGAATAATAACCAACACTTAAATGATGATAAATAATAACCAAACATGAAAAACAATTAGACTTTCTGTGTATAAACATTAAACCCATATTATATTATAATGTATTTTTTAATACAAATATTATAATGTGTTTTAATTCAAGTAGTCAATCCTTTTAAACAAGGAAAAACTTAATTATTATAACTTTTTAACCTATTACCCAAAAATACTTTTAATTATAGGAAACTAATATATAACTATCACTTTTCTGTAATTGGGAAAATTTTATTTTTAAATTAAGTGATGAAGAGAGTAAGGGTAAGTATGGGCCGGGTTGGGACGGGTTAAGACTTGTCCTACCCGAAACTAACCCGACTCTAAATAGTAATTGGGTCAGCCTTTAAACCCGATTAAATATAATACATACTCATTTTAGATAAATATTTCTTAATAATATTTATTATTATGAACATATAGTTTGATATATAATGTGTATATATATTATTAATCATGTATATATTATGGAAAAATTAAATAAAAATTGATACGTTCGACCAAAAGAATAACATTATTTTATACACATATGAGTAGAAATACATACAAATATGATGAACGGGTGAATGAGTAGGATCTGGTCCTACTCACCCGTAGAAAGAGTATGATTTATTAAAAAAATATAACATTCCCATAGTTTACTTTACAGCCTTTCCACTTTGTTATTATTCTTACTAGAGATGTCGGCTTAATATATACTTTTCCATACAACTAATCATCTATCTATTAATAATGTAAGATATTTACATACGGCTAGTTTATCATTTTTAAAAAGATAATACAAATTAATATAATAAATATGAATAAATCTTTATGTTAACCGTGTATAAATCTTTACGGTGTTTGTGTATAAATCATAATATATTTGGAGAGAAAAATTTGTATAAAGACACATATAACACGTTATATTTGAAGATAAATACATTTTATGATTTTTAATGCTATAATTTAAGATTAAATTTAATTAAAATTAAAATATTAATATGTTATGAAGATCTTATTAGTTGTATATGTCTCTCCGCCCAACCCTTTCTCAGAGTAGTAAATAACCTGACACTTGGCTTGCAGAATGGCACGTGTCCAACAAGAATACCCGGTTACCTTTGATACAGAGCACAGAAATACAGTACACAAGAAACTGAAAAGAGAAGAACCCAAAAAACGAAGAAGACAAATTAAAGAGACAATTCTAGATTCTGAATGGTAACTGAAAATATAGTTGCAAACTGTCTCAACAGAAAACTACTAACTTTGTAGTATTTTTCTATCTTTCTTTTTAGAAATAAATAAAGTATAACGCACGAATCGCTGTTTTATTTTTTATTTTCAATTTATTTCTTCTCTGTGAGTCAAAAGGAGATTACTTTATTTTTGGGTTTTGCAATTTTTGGTGTGTTTTGCAATTTTTGGTGGGTTTTTGCAATTTTTGGTGGGTTTTGGCGAAACTTGTATGGAGTTGGAACCTTACCCTTCTTACCCAATTACAAGTGGCGTTTTTTTATATTCTCCACCACCTTTTCCGGTGATTCACCAATGGTGGGTTTTTGCGAAACTTGTATGGAGTTGGAACCTTACCCTTCTTACCCAATTACAAGTGGCGTTTTTTTATATTCTCCACCACCTTTTCCGGTGATTCACCATTCTCTGCCACCACCACCACCACCACCACCACCCTCAAGGGTGTTGCTTTCATTTCCTTTCAACCCATCTTTCTTTTTTGCTATGGATCACCAAAGATCTATGTCTCTGCTTCAGGTGAACCCCTTTTTCATAATTTTATTAAAGTTTATGACTTTTTTAATTTTTATTTATGGGTTTAATTCAACCATATGCAGTTCATGAATGATGAAGGACTTGTTCCATCACAAGAAGAGGAAGATAAAAGGAAAAAAGCTATTCACAAGCTCAAACAGGTTTTTCTCCTACAATATTACCCATTTGCCCTTAACTTATTGTGCTTTCTTTCTGCTATGGAATTTTCAATGTTGCTGTTTATTTTTGTTAAAGCTCATTAAGATCATGTGTGCATTTCCCTCAGATTTTCACATGCTTGGAAGTTATCTAGAATTTTAGACAAAATTGTCTTTACTACAATAAGGTTTTGTGCTAAAAATGTTTCTTTATCATATGGTACCATGTACAATTTGATTATTGTAAGAATAGGCAGAAAACTTCAAGAAATTTATCTTTGTTGTAAGAAACATTATAAGTTTTTTAGCAAATGGGCTGTTTCTTGCTGTAAAAGTAAAACCATATTGTGAGTACAACAAATGTGTGTTCCAAGAAGGGTTTTTGCAATTTAAAACCAATGGTAGATATTGTTCTTGGAGGATCATGTTAGAATCTCACATTAAGGAAATCTCCATATTTGTATGGTTATATGTTAATCTAAATTTAGTTTTGCTAACTTGCATCTAGGGTGAAAACATGCCATACCGGCCAGGCTAACATGTGGCGGCCTGATCCCGTTCTTTTTAATTTATATATATTATTTACTAAAGCTTGCCACAACCTTTTTAAAAGGCTAGCAGTAAGATCTTTTAAGAAGCCAACATTAATTATAATATAGAAATTTAAAATTAATTATAGTATATAGAAATAATGGAGCCTCATATGTTGTCCAAAGTTTGTAGTACTCCATGTTCTACTCGTTTCTCATTGGTAAAAAAAGTAAAACCTAAATTAAATATATATTATCTTTATAGTTTTTGACAAAGAAGAATGATATGGTACATGAAGTGGTAAGCATCTTGGGAAAGAAGATGTGTTCCCAGAAATAATATATATAATTAAACACGCCGACCCAACAGGTCACCTGAACTATTTCCACCCTTACTTGTATTTCAATTTCTTTATTTTGCAATTTTTGTAGTCTTGATGGTATTGCTCTTACATTAACAATCTTTCACTATTACCTTGTTATTGTATTTTTATCATATTATTTATTTGATTTTGCACTGGCAGATTGTGTCATCATGGATCAAGAAGGTTGCAATGCAGCACCAATTACCAAAGCACCAGATTGCTGTTACTTCTGCCACCGTATTGACATATGGATCTTATGGCCTTGGAGTAAGTGCCTCCTATTTTAGTTCTTCTCCTAGTACTTGGATTTTCTAAGTCTAAAGGTTGTTTTTTTCTTCAAAACTTTTAATTATGTTCAGGTTCACAGCCCAGAGTCTGACATTGATGCTTTGTGCGTTGCTCCGTTCTTTGCCACCATCGCGGTGAGTTTTTTTTTGTTGCATTTCTCTTCTTATTTATCATTACTGTTTGGGCTATGTAATATTTGTTTCAATATTTATGGAATATGATCTTTACAGGAAGACTTCTTTGTTGTTTTGTACAACATGCTTAAGAGAAGACCTGAAGTATCTGATATTCAATGTGTCAAGGGTGCAAAAGTCCCTCTCATGAGATTTAAATTTGATGGAATTTCCGTTGATCTCCCATACGCTCGACTTAGAGTACTATATGTTCCCGAGGTCAGTATGAAAAAAGCATATGTAGTTCTAAAATATGAAATTTCATTAGAATAAAGTTTGGGACTGCTGCATCTGTGCTCAACATTTCTTCAAAATAATGTCATTGGCTCTTTGAGTAATGCATTCACAATAATGTTTTAGTGGCACAACTCTGTATATTTGATATTCGCATGGACTTGTTTAATAAGTAATTATTTCACTGATCCTGTTAATTATCCTACAGAATGTTGACATACTAAACCCGTTCTTCTTGAGGAATATTGATGATACCAGCTGGAAAAGCTTGTCCGGCGTACGTGCAAATAAGCGAATTCTTCAGCTAGTTCCAAATGTTGAGGTATTATGCATGTCAATCTTTTCTGTTCTCCTTAAAAGGATTATATTCATAAACAATTGGGCAATTATTTGAATGAGGATGGCTAGTACCCTCCCTTTTTTGGTTCTATGCTTGTGGGGACAGGGAGGGACCTTGGCCTTATCTTGCTTTATAGATCTAGTGCAATGTGGATTTGTGATCTCTTATATGCAAAATTTGTGTATTTCAGAAATTTCAATCTTTGCTACGAATCCTTAAATTTTGGGCAAAAAGAAGAGGATTGTATGGAGCTGTAAGTGCATTTTATTTCCTAGTAATGTTTACTCACAACTTGTTTTACGCATGAACTCAACTTTTATGGCTGATATAAATAACATTTTCATATGCAGTTACTTGGTTATTTGGGAGGAATTCATTTGGCAATTCTTGCAGCTTATGTTTGTCTAAGACATCCTGATGCCACCTTAAATGCTCTAACTACAAACTTTTTCCGAACATTTGCATTTTGGCCCTGGCCTAAACCAGTGTCACTGCATGAAGCAATGTTGCTAACATCTGTAGATACTATTGAAATACGTCCCTTTTCCTTCATGCCTATTCTGCTACCATCTAGTCCTTATGAGTTCTGTCATTCAAATGTAACTAAAAGTACATGCTACCGGATCAGGTCCGAGTTTATACGTGGACATAATATGACTAGGGTATGTTTTGTTGTTTAACATAGGTGGTATTCATTTTGCAAATTTTATTCTGATCCACTTAATCCAATGCTCTGTACATTTCAATACCTTTATGTTTTTGCTGATGTCCCTAAATTTCCCCAATGATTCTTTTGCTCATATTCTTTATTTGTCTGCATTGAAGGATCTTTTGAAGCCAGATTTCATTTGGGATAATGTATTTCAGCCTTTTCCATACTCCAAAAGATATTCCCAATTCTTCAAGATTTACCTCTCAACGTCTGATCAATGCGAGCTCGGAAACTGGGTTGGTTGGGTCAAGTCACGTTTTCCTGGTCTTCTTGTCATTGTAAGTTGCTCAAATGGTAAATCTTGTCATTCCTATTTATTTGTAAAAATATTCTGGGTTGGTTGGGAGCATCGTGCACTGGGCTTCCCTTTTTACACGTCCTCTTCTGCTGTTGATATTGATATTGATATTGCTTTTGGGTTTTGACAGGAATTTATTGCTAATCATCCCAAATGTTTTACCACCATTTCCTCATGTGGTTGTTTTTGTTGCAGCTGGAGGGGATCCAAGGATTTTGTGACCCGAACCCTACAGAATATGTCGACAACGAAAAAACTGAGGCAAATGTAGTGTTCTACTGGGGCTTGCAACCTGTTGATAAGAATAGTTTGGTGGACATAGAGTCGGTAGATGGAGAGTTCATGAAGATCATAAGGAATGGTTATGAAGGTTCTCCCGGGAGGATGGAGTTATCTATCATAATAGCTTCTCAGCTTCCCAACAATGCAATGTTTGATGATGAAACTATCAAGGGTAGAAAAACATGCTGGAGAGTAATTGATTATGATAAGAAAAGGAATCAAGTGTACTCACAACATGTTCCACATTGTCTTGTTGGCCATGTTGCACCTACTTGTGAGGCTGAGTATCTGAGTTCTGGTGGGTAGATTTATTTGCATAGGATCAGTGGAATGAGTAGAGTTTAGTGGTATAGTAGGAAGAAGAAAAATGAAAAATTGTTAGAATGGTTTTTAGGAAATATATTGGAAAGAAAAATTGTAAAGTAGTGTTTAGACAAAGAAATGATTATTAGTTGGAAAGTCACAGTTTGTTCATGCAAAATATTCAGTCATGAATGATTATAGCTAACAGAATATTAACTATTGCATATTGTGTTATTGTGAATAATCCATACTATTTTGTTTGTTGGAAAAAGTGCTTACTGTTTTATACATGTAATGTGTAGTGTGAAACCTCAAGGAACAAAAAATAACACTAGTGATTTAAACAATATTTCTTTATAATTGTTGATATATTTTGTAACAAAAAAATAATAAAGATACATTGATTTGTATATTATTTAGACTTATCTACCCAATATATCATGTTTTGTTTAACTTAATTATATTTATCACATTTTTTGTTTAAAATATTACACTTATTTCTTATACAGGGTGATCAGTGTAATGAAAATACAAAAATATGGGAGGTTTGTGTAAGTTTAAAAAAGTGAGAGGTGAGTTGTGTAATTTCAATAAAACTCAGGATGTCAGTGTAATTTACTCTAATGTTATTGTCACATCCACCATTCATATTTAATTATTATTATTGACTCTTAAATAAAAATAAATACAAATAATTAGATAATATATTGATTATATATAAATCTTTATAATGACGATGTATAAATATTACACTCAACCATTTGGACTCACTTATTCACGCAAATACACACTAGCTGCTTCACACAAATATATACCAGTTGTTTTAATTATGAACGCAATCACAAAAATACAAAAGTACATAGTAATTAGGTGATTACAATTACAGATGGTGGTGAAGCTTCAGAAGCAAAATCACTAACTTAACTCCACCAAGTATAAGCAGTAGAATTCTGTTATGGTAATTTAACTCACCCCCTAATATTGATTAATATACATATAGGGGTTAAATTACCAACACATTATGGTTTGTATTAAATAAAATATATTGAAGGACAAGAAAAAGAGCCTCTGAGATGTAAGCACAAGAATACTAAGCCATCTTTCCTTAAACTGAATCTCTTGTAGCTATACAAAACTGCAAGGACCATGAAGTAGCAGAATTTATATTAGAAAGCTGCAACACCACCATTGTATTTTTTATATGAAATATGAGAGTGAAATGGGAATTTATGAAGTACTAATGTTTTTATAAACTGATAAGGATACCATTAGTTTGGGTTTTAAACTTCGGAACTCATCATGTGGCAGTGATTGAAACCATATCACGCCGTGATTATGGACCACATTGGTGTGTCAAGCCATAATGGCTGCAACACAACCGCAACTGCAATTTAAAACCATGGGCTGGATAACGTTCTACTTCCGACTAAGTAGAAAATGAGGGGGAAGTGAGGAAAAGTAGAGGTTCGATGAGCAGCGTGCATTTAAACTTACTTATGAGACTCTGAACCAGGTGCTTTTGAGTCACTTGCAGATGGATTGAGTTGATAGTGAACTGAAATTAAACCACTCTCTGTTCCACTTGTAGATAAAGGAGATCCCTGGAAAGTTGCCTCTGGATTTTTTCCAGATGACAAGCCTGAAAAAGGAACATCTAAATCAAAATAAATAAAGCAAAAGGGTTCTTGCTGAGAAGAATAGAACATGGTTAATGTCATGGATAAAATAAAAAACATGGTATGGTTTAACCACAAATGAAACATATGTAAACAACATGTAACATTGAAAAGGAAGGCAAAACTCAATAGGGTAAAAAATCTTTAACTCCATCAAGAAAAAGCACTGGAAACATGCTCTCACAATTCACAATCCAAAAACAAAAAAAACTGAATGAATTCAATGCTCAACATCTAACAAAATAGTATTTTAAATTGGAAGCTTTTTTCTTCCTGAAAGTACATTGTTCTATGGCTTGGAAACTACCAGCCTAAAGTTCAAGGAAAAAAAAGAATTGGAAATTGCTAAAAAGTTTATATATTGAAATGGTGTCATTTCATGGGAGAATAATCTTTTGATAGCTCAAAGTCAAAGCTAAATCCCCCATGACATTGTAATACACAAGATTACAAATAAACACACTGTCTTATGCTTGATAAAGTTTACTTTTGCCACAAATGTTACCTTGGATTATTATCACAATAACGAAGACAACAGTAAGAATCATGGCCCAGGTGCTGCTATTGGAAGATGGTGGAGATTTAGCAGCTTTCATCTTCTTCAAGGCTTTCATTCGCTCGACCCTTGCACGCTTCAACATAGCGAGTTTAGATATCTCTCTGATTAGCTTATAGTCAGCTGCATCTAATGTTGGAGCTTGTGGAGGTCGTGGAGGTTTCGCTGCCTTTTTATTACTCGCCTTTTTACGTTTCTCCTTTACCATGGACATCTCTGCACGCCTCACTGAGTCCTGTCCCGTCAATGGCTTGTTTTCCAGTTCCACCTCATCCACAGAAACTTCACTTAAATTCGGTTCAATGTGTAAACTTGGCCTGTCTTCACTGTTTACAGAACCTCTAACAAAGCAACCAGAAATTTTAGATAATAACGTCTTTCCTTGTTTCCAAGTACCTGGAGTAGAAACTTTCATTGAATCATCTCTTATTAGTGGCATTCCACTTTCAAGATCAACTTCTGTATCCTTATCCAATGCACTTCTTTGATCCATCCCAAAGCCAGAAACGAATTCAATCTCTATCAGTTTTGTTATTAACCGACAAAATGCCTTCTAAACTGCCACCAGAAAAGCCAATCCCTTAAATCAGCACATCACACAAAAAGGAATTCCTGAACAGATTTTACGCGCTAAGGGCCTAGGTAACCACAAATCATTCGGAAACCCAGCTACACATGCAACTCAATGCCATATGCAGATATCTTCTAAGAGTGCACATTAGACAGATTCAGACAATAATAAAACAATTGACCCCAAAAAACTATGTCTCTTCCTCTCTAAGCAATTAACAGCAAGCTCAATCAATCACTTCTCCACAACCAGGAAAGTAGAAAATGTAAACCCAATAAGGTACTGACCCTGCATCAGAACAAGAGAAAATTCCAATCAATTGAACCTAATTAACAACCCTACAAAGACTTTTCCTTCAATTGTGGGAAACTTATCTTATCATGAGATGGTATAATGAAGTAAAGCAAATGATAAAGCTATAAGCAACCAAAAAGCATCAATTCAAACTTCAAGTTTTAAGCAAAGTATGCAAAAAAAATAATGAAAACCTTTAAAAGAAAGCAATGTAAAAAACTAGAAAATGCATTAGGCACCACCAATGACAGAGAAAAGGTTCTCAGCAATGAGAACACCCTTAAAGAAAGGCCAATGTAGAACAAATATATATAACCAATGAACCCCATAAAAACAAAATATACAAAAGTGATTAATTATGAATATAAAGTGCAAAATATAACCTACACCAATAGATGATTGATTATGAATAAATGGGTACCCATGAAAATGGAAAAAGTCAACAACTTTGAACTAGTTACAAGCATTACAATAAGAATTGAACATGAAGAAGAAGAAAACAATACCTTTGAGAAAAAGGGAAGGAACAATGGATCCGATGATATAAGGGAACATACACAACCTTAAGTTTTTTTTCTAAAACAATAATTTGATTAATTTCTATGTTTCTCTCTTTCTTTGATTTTTGCATGTAATATGGGAGCATATTTATAAAGAAAGATCCAAAAATAGTGAAGTTGACATATCCATTATGTACAACCCTCACCGACAGTTATGTCTTAGGTGTATGATACTGTCATTTGATTATGAATAATGGTTATGTTAACATCTGAATTTTGTTGTTTTGTTAAGCTAAAATAACATTACCAAAACTAATATAGTATAACTCATTAGAAATCCTCGTGAAATCATGACAACTTTTGTTAGTTAATGAGTTAATTCCTTAGTGACATAAAAAATAGATAAACAATAATCAACGTAAGACAAATATGTATACATCGACAACCGGTAGTATACAAGTTACTACATCAGTTATCATTTATTTTCCATCAGCATAAATTCTAAAATAAAAGTAATATAAATGGATATTAGATTATACATTCACTATGTATAAATCTTTATATTGTTAGTACATATATTACACTCGATGAACATTCATTGGACGCACGATTGGATATGCACCAACTATTAATACATGTGACTAATAACTAATTTTTAATTATAACCATTCATGATATGTTGTAAGACCTAAATTTATTGTTCTCATAATTTTTATACAAGAAAACTGTTATTACTTGAGTCATTCCATGTATATACATATCATATATAATTCTGAATGCAGAGTATCTGAGGATGAGGTTATGGGTATTCAATGCAGAAAGGTGTGCAAGTAAGGACACATATTATTGTGAATATCTTGCAGCTGTAGACTTTGGATTTATTTAGAGTCCTAATTTATGGTCTTGGACTCTTGTTTTTAGGAGCATGACCCACCCCCCATTAAAAAAAGTATTGGGTTGATTAATTGTTTCCTAATTCTTTTCCTCATCAACCATGATGAATTTTTCAACTCGTAAATCAAACTTGATTTCATTCCTTTTCAATATGAAAGCTAGCTTATACTTCAATATTAAAAGACTACTATTATTTGCATTAGTTTTCATTCCTTGTGTCCTTTTAATGTTACAAAAAATACACATTATATATTACGTCTCAATGAAGAGAATATGAACTCCTAAGACGTTTCAAATTAATGTTAAAATAATTTTCTACTACGGATAATAATTGTTAGGCAGATTCTTTAATGCATATATTAGAATAACATATTATAAAATAAGTGAAATGACAATTACATCCTTCATCTATGTGGGAGATTGCGAATAGGGGTAAAAGTGAAATTGAAAATTATAAGAAATTATAAAAAAGAAAAAAATAAACTTGTCCACAAATACACTTAATCACTTATATATGCATACCATCCTTTTTCAACCCTAATTGTTAATACCTATATGAAAAGCCAAAATCTGCATGAGCTCCTGAGAAATTTAAGTAATAACTAGACCAATATTATTGTTCCTGATTTGTATCGTCTAAATAATAATATTATTATTTTAGCATCAAGTTACTCTTTCATTTTTATAAGTTTTTATACATGCGTGTGTAGACATAAAATATGAAAAATAACATATAGAAATAATTTAATTTGTAGTAAAAATTTATTGAATTTAGCTGTTCAAAAAGGACTGCATTTGCCTAAAAGCCCAATTGAAACAACAACCTCTATGCTTTGACCTTGTTACAAAGGTAGTACAAATTTTATTCACAACATATAAAAAAACACATTAAGCCCTTATATCAAGACCTAGTAGCTATATATAAATGCATAAATAAGATAACCAAAATTACAAGAATCTATGCAAACCCTGGTGGTGTGCTTGAGGTAAATAGTTAACAATGGAAGCAGCAACAGCACAAAGATTTTGCACATAATGGTTACTATCTCTAAGAGGGGAATTAGTTGTGGCCATGCATTTATTCTCACATGAAATAGCTAGGTTTGCTATAGCAGATGCACCAGATTTTACACCATTATTGTCACCTTTGTTAATACAACTTATAGCTTCTGGTAAAAGCACTTTCACAATCTTGGTGTAAGAAGCTATGCAACTATCCAAAGCAATTCTCATTTGTTTCTCACTTGTTTTCTCAAAAACCTTGTGCACGTGTTTCAATGTGGCTGAGGCATTTATAGCAATAGCTTGAAGTGTTGTTCTAGCAAAACCTTCAATGTTAACCCTTGATGGACCATGTTGTGAAACTAAATGTGATTTTAAGGTTGAAACACAAAGGTTGTAATGTGGTGTTTTTCGACATATTTGTTCTACTAAGCTAGGTCTATTGATAGTGCATTGGATTGGTGAGATGAAGTAGATAGATGAAGTGGCCAAGTGAAGGAGAATAATAGTTGAAAAACTTGAAAGCTTCATTTTCTTTAGGGAGAAGTGAGAATTTTAGTTCTTTAGTTTGTTGAATATTTAGATGGAGTTTTTTGTTCTATGAACGTTGGATGATGCAAATTAAAGGGCTTTTATCTTGAGTTTTGTTCTATATTAGGAAATATATCTTGACGTTTCCCTTTGTGCTCGCTGAACCCTTGAGTCATGTGGTTCAAAATGGTTCAATCGCTACATTTTGTGTTGGAGCATTCAAAGCTTCTACTTCTTCAAAATGGTGCAGCCCTATATTATTTTAAACTACACTTCTTTTGCTTATAAAAACCCCAACTTATGTTCACATAAAAAATAAAAATATACTTTTAACTGTGTATATATTAGCATCTCCCTTAACTGTGTATATCACTATTTTGAACAAATTCACTATCATAAGACATTAAGACCCAAACATCATATACCTTCTTTCCTTAGCAACAATATATACATTCTTTTACTATATATACATTCTTTTACTATATATCATTATCCTGAAAAATAGTAGTTCCATTATTTGCAAGCTTCTAAGCTATAAAATACTTACCACTTCAAATTAGTTAACTAGTATTGTTGCAATAGCACTTTCTTTTCCCCTTCTATTAAGAATCAAAACATAACCATAAACATAATGACCCCAATAAAAATGAAAGAACATTACTTTTTGTAACATGACACAAAAAAAAGACACAAATACAACTTATGCTTAGTGGCATATTCTGATAAACATTGAAAACTAAGTATGAGATTGAATTAACTTGAAAGAGAAGAAAAAAAGAAAACATAAGATTCATAATATATGTACTTGACAGAAACCTTTAACGATCATAGTGGGATGAAGGATTGTATTTGTGAGCATTTTTTGATAGTATTACTAAGGATATTGGGTTACATGTTGATAAGAAAATAATTTCATTTGGAGTGGGTAATTATCTCTTCATGTTGCTCCATTGAATTGAATCTTTAGTATTTGGTATTTTTTAGGGATGGCAACGGGCACGGGTAGTAGCTACCTGCTACCCGTTTCAAAATAGAAGAGTAATACCCATACCCGCCCGTACCCGTGAGCGGGTATTTGCAAGTATTTCTAGGTAACCGCGGGTTTCTTATTATAAATAATTTTTTAAATTTTTACTTAAATTGTTTTTTAAATAAGATGAAACTTAATTATTTTTGTACCTTTTGATTGAATATTTGGCAAAAATGCTAAATTTATTTGTGGTTTCCATTTGTGTGATTTTTTGATCTCATTTTTTTAACAAAAAATATATATTTTCTTTGTAAAACATGTGTCATTTTACACATGTAATAATATTTGTAGGGTGTTTCACCACCAAACTCAATAAAATATGTAAACAAAGTAAAAGGAAAAAATATACATAGTGTAATAAATATTAGAATAATATATTTTTTATTTTAATTAAATATAACATATTATTCATATAAATAACGGGTACCCGCGAGTACGGGTACCATAATACCCGTACCCGCCCATATGTACTACGGGTATTTTTAAAAACTCATTTATAATACCCACGGGTACTCGTTTGTGACCCGTACCTATGCTCGTACGGGTTTTACCCACGGGTACGGATTTTTTTGACATCCCTAGTATTTTTAGGAGATGGGATGGGTGAGGTGCCTGGTCTCACTTTACTCTCACTTCAAGGTTGAATGAAGAAGTACTTTTATGAGAGCAAATGATGAAAGAGAAGTGGCCTAATAGGGAGTTAAGGACCCAAAAATAAAGACTTGAGGAACTTTAGGCAAGAGTCATAAGACGTGACCAAGAAAAACATTTGTGTTTTGATATGCATTCTAACCACAACTAAAAAAGAATACACATGTCAATAAAAATTGGAGCACTGTCAAATGGTATATAATATCCTTGCATGCATCATCCCACCGATGACATCAGTATAAGAAGACATAAATGTCTAAAAACATATAGATGACAGTATCCAAAGCACTTCCTATTGAGAGTGGGGTCCAGAACTGCAACACTTGATATGAAAATGTTGGGGGAAATATGTATCACTTGGAACCAACTAAAACTCCTCCAGCAGCATTCCTTCTGCTATATCAGCAATGAGCTGAAGGAGTCTAACAGCAATTATCAAAACAAAAAAATAAATATTTAAGGACTGTCCTGATAAAGAAAAATAAGATAAGAGCTAAAACCAAAACAAGATGAACTTTTATGGACTCAATTAAGTCTTTATTTTATTCCCGGAATAAAAAAACTTTCAGCTCAGTGATCTCTCCCTTTGAAGCCACAAGACAGAACAGAGATCAGAATCACGAGAAATAATTTTTACATTGACTAAGAGTTCTTTCTTTAAGAATATTAATACAACTTAAGAATAGAAGAGACTTGCAGCACAACACTAATCTAACAGCTAAAAAAATAACAATTCCACGCAAGATTTCCCAAAAGGTTGCTGACTTGAAGCATGGTTACATTCTTCCAGCCATACAACACCCCTCTCACTTTGTGTAAAGAACATCCTCCCATGGGTGGCGGTAGAGTGGTTGCTTCAATCTCTTTTGGTCAAAGGTGTGCCTGAAATTTTAAATAAGGAACAATTAGTGAGACTAAGCCATATAGTGTCTTCTTATTTGTCATTTTGGAGGCAACACAAATTCTGAGCTCATTGATTAATTACTATGAAAAAAGACCATGTAGTAACTGCAATAATGTAGAAAAGCGCTTTTCATTAGAAAGATATGTTTAAATTAAACTTACCCAATCAGACCAATGGAGCGTGCCAGCACAAAGAGACCATTTAGATAGCCAATCCCCACAATTTCATCGATCTCTTGTTTGGTGAACATTCCACTACCAGCAAGAAGATCCAAGAAAAGGGACCCAATTGCACCATCTACATTAAGAACTAGATTGTTTGCCTTCGTGAGAGTGTAAGTTTCAACTTCAACAGCATATTCCATGTATTTCACAGAAGGAAAATGCGTGCGCGCAAACTTCTGTAGCAGCTCAACTCTCTTGTCTTTGTTGTCCCTATTCTTGATCCTTTTATACAAAGCAAAACCAAGCTTTAGATATTCAGAACTATTTTAACAGTGTTTCTAGGGAGGGGAGGTTGCCTCATTCAGAGGCTAGTGTAATGTACAAGCTTTAATGAATGCCCTGTAGTGGTATGCTGGTACTTATAGGTGATCAACCAATAAAATATCATTGATGAGAATGAACCCAAGACCATATCATTGAGGAGAATGAACCCAAGTCCATATCATTGACGTAGTTATCCTACTAACAGAACCAACTCTCATTTGAAAAAACCAGAGATTTTTATAGCAAGAGTAAAAGTTGCAGAAACAACACATTAATTACTTAGTAAATAAACAGTTACCTGTGCCCTATTCCTGGCACACGAATGCCCTTCTTCTTCATACTTTCAACAAACTCATAAGGTGTAAGACTCTGTGACAAGACAAAAAATAGTACCATATGTTAAAGAGTTGTAGCGGAGTAGAAGTGAGGTAGTTGGATGATAAAAAATGGAGTGCATGGTGATTGGTGATGGGGATGGAGATCAAAATTTTAAAATTCCCCTTATTTAATTTCATTTGTATAAAAAAAATGGCCACTTTAACAACTCAATCCCTAAAATTTCAGTTCCAACTAGCTCCACTGGAAAAGCCTATTGGCTATTAACCATACCCTGTCACGAGCATCCTTGAAGTAGCGAGCAGCATCATCAATGGCACCCCCAAATCGAGGACCAATTGTAAGCAAGCCTGTTACATGAACTCATTAATTGCTAACCATTTTATGGCATCATAAGCTTACCAGTTTTGGTTATGCTATTAAATACTCAACCTACTTAGAAGTAGACAGACTAAAGGCATATGTTTACCTGATACGAGACTGGAAACTAAGTCCTTCCCAGCCCTTGCTGTGACAATAGTATTGTGAGCACCGGAGACACAAGGACCATGGTCAGCACATAGCATGATGCATATCTGACCAATGTAATGTATCAGCAAGATATAAGCAAGAAGATGACAACAATAGTTTGCTTTGAAAAGAAATATATAATTGGAAAACTGGCAGCAAAAAACTCTCTAACCACCCTATTTTTTGAAGGAAAACTATCTAAAAAGTTTAAACATAGGCCAGCTTCACATACTCAAGCGACATTGATACAAATCTTGAGAGAACCACACCACAAACACTAACCATTGTAGTGAGAAAGCCCAAGCCACATCAAGCCCACATCGAAATCTAAACTTCTGATGGGGGACTGAAGTCCCACACAATTGTTCTTATCTTAAATAAGAGTTCCATGCAATTGGATCTCAACAATCCACCATGCTTCACAGCCCTGGCACCCATGTGGCCTGGCTGTGCATTAGCCCTTTGACTAGTCTTGGGCAAATAGTGAAATGCCGGTGTCACCACCTGCATTACATGTTTGCAACTGAAAGACATGGTGGAAGGCTCTGATACAACTTGATATGAACATTGGGACCACATAACCACAAAAGCTAGCTATTGTAGTGGAAGATACCAAGACCATATAAACCCCACACGAAATCTCGTGCTTCTGATGCATGATTCAAATCTCTTACCTTTCAATTGGAACCTAACAGACACGCATACAAAGTAAAGAAGAAAAAAACATTCAAGAAAAGCTATGTTGTACTAAAAAGCTAACCTCAATAAATTGAGTACAGTAACGAGGTAGGCTGCGTTTAAACCACAAAAGAGAGATAACATCACCCACACCAAAACCCTTCTCAATGATGGAAGACATGGGCACACCAGCATAACATGGCTCCTCACCTTCGGAAAAATATTAGAAGAAAACTTCAGTTTAACTATCATTTTTTGGAGCCTAAGTCACAAAGAAAGACACACATATCTACATTGGAAATCAGTGTATCCCAAAATACCTCTGTCATCAGAAATGGTGGATATAATATGAGTTGGAGCACGGACTTTTCCACTCTTAATTGCAGTGTTAAGGTCCTCTGGGATTGGTGGAGGAGTAAATTCCTTCACCGATGTGATCTTCCCTTCTTCAACCTAAACAAAAGATAATCCAGCTATAATATTATAGTTTACTGTCGAAACGAAAAAAAGATTTTTTTGAAACATCATCCACTTCAGGGGATTGAGAGAAGATAGAAAACTCAAGAGATACAGAAAATTTTCAAAATACACACTAACTAACCAATTTGTCAAATGTTTCTTTAATTGCAACTTCAAAAGCTTCGTATGAAGTTGGAACAGCAGCCCCAGCTTCCTTTAGTGCCTGGTTCTTTGCTTGAGCAGACTCCAGCTCACCACCACTTTTAGCTCCCTGATTTATGCAAGTGCCAATGGACATTAAGAATATTGTCCTCTTATTATGAATGATTTATTGAGAACTTAGTCAAAGAAAATGGAGCAGTGACATACAGCATGACCAAATTGTACTTCAGATTTGAAGAGTCGTGCACAGGTTCCACTAACCCAGGCAACAACTGGTTTTGTCACCTTCCCTTGTTTTAGAGCTTCCACTAATGAATACTCATCACGCCCACCAAGTTCCCCAAGTACAACAATCATTTTGACCTGAGGTTTAATGTAAATCCAGACTGATCATTGACCAAAAACTGACATGCTCCATACTATAGTCAGCTAGTTATGGGTTGCAGATATTTTAGATGAAATAAAAAATTTACCTGTGGTATGTTGTTAAACCGTAAGACATGGTCAGAAAGTGTGGAACCTGGGAAAACATCTCCTCCAATGGCAATGCCTATACCAAAACAAGATATAGCTCAATGGCAGCACCAACAAAAACAGAAAAGATAAAATCAGCATATAAACTTAGTAGTACCTTCATAAATCCCATCAGTTACACGGGCAATGGTGTTGTATAATTCATTGGACATCCCACCCTGCAATTCAAAAGGTTGTCTTCGCTTATTAGAACAATTGCTGCATATGTTATATCATACCAATAGAAATAAAGCTCAAATGACAAATTACTGTAAACCACCATTTGGTATTCATATCAGATAAAAGCCATTTCATGTAAACATGTCATATTAGCTGAAGAAGATATTTAATAAGGGGGGTGGGGGTGACCACAAACAAATTGCAACGCAAATAACCATTCCAATTTGTCTTGTAGCACATGCATCTATTTTTACTATCTAGTATCTGTCAGAATATATGAAAGTATATCAAAATATATTAAATTATCTTATAGAGAATATCCAGAGATACTTAGATATAGAGATAATATCTCATATTATGATCATTGTATCTTAGATTTGTTTAGTCTTTAGAGTATCTTAGAAGATCTCTTAGGATTAAGATTACTTTATGTTATGATTTATTTTCTTATTCAATTACGAGTCTAGTATTAGTATAATGTTAGGATTTAAGCTCATGAGGAGAGCTCAACCCAAAAGACTAGTCTATTAGGTGGGAGAGCCTCATGGCTTAATTACCACATTGAGTTTACTATTCTACTCAATGTGGGACTCCTAACATATAAATAAGGGTTAATGTTATGTCTTTTGTATCAAATAATCACAATATTATCACATCATTATTCACAATGTTATCAATACAATTTACTATTTTGAGCATTCTTTTTTCTCCTTCCATATCTAAACCCTATAATTTCAACAATATCTTCATATATTAAACCTATGCAATAAGCTTATAAGAAGATTAAGGATTCAGGAGATTTCCCATAGACTAACTACTTTTCAAGATTTTAAATGAACTAAGCCATAATGGACTAGTATACACAAGAAAAGACATGATTCATAGTCATCTCTCCTACGATTCCCAAGGAGTTGCTGGTTTTTTCCCTACCAATTGGGGCTCTCCTTTCTTAACCCCCATGGGAATGGTCTACAGGGTTCCTCCTACTACAGGATGAGGGATTATAGGTAAAAAAATTGACCCGAATCTCTTTTCTGGTATAACAATTATCCATTACAAAAAAATATGTTCTTATTAATCAAATGCTCAATACCAAATAGCCAATAGTCTTTTAAAAGTTAATGGTGTGTTATCCAATTAGTCCGTAGTGGTGGATTCTTCCTCTGGGTAGAACCATAGAACTTAGAATACAGAAATGAATAAACAGAGGTATCTTATCTAAAAGTAGAATGTATACATTCACAAACGTTTTGAACACATTCCTCACCTCCTTAACACTCGCACATAAAGAAACTTCATGGTGGTACATACTAGACAAAAAGGGTTCTATTCTCAATGCAAGAAAGATGACAGCAACATATACAGTAAAATAATTAACAACATACAGATTTAGAAACAAATCCAACAGATCCAGGCCTGTAGAGCTTGCATTGAATTATATTGTCAATTGTTCCAGCTGTGTCACCAATCTTAAAAGCACCAGCTTGAATTCCACCGACCGTGGCTGGGCCAATAACAACCTGCAAAATTAAGAGAGCTAAAATAAGTTTTTTCATGTTCTATTTGGCCATTAACTTGATTTTATTTAAATTTCCATTTCAATGCTCACCTTATTGTTAGACCGGGCATATGCAATCAATTGTTTAGTGTCTGACTCGGGTACTCCTTCAGCTATAATAGCAACAACTCTGATTGTTGGTTGCTTCAAAGCGTCCATGGAAGAGGCGGCAGCGCTGCATGCAGATCAAAAAAATTCATTGTACTCGTGTACTGTGCATTAAGATACCGAAGACTCAAAACAAAAGTAGACAAGTTGCAGACCTCCTAAATGATGCAAAATTGATGAAGACATCAGCAGTAGGATGTGCAGCAGAAGCTGCTTCAATGCTGCAAAATAAGTCAACATAAGGCTAAGAACACATTACACAGTCAAACAAGAATGTCATTACAGGTTGGTTATTTTGTATTCAGTGGCATGCTGAAATAAAAAGGAGATCGCTAAAATGAAAAGTAAAATAAAACTCAACTACAAGTAACTGGAACCCAAACAGAAAGCAGAAAACGGTCTGTTAACGTATGATAAGAATGAGCATCACATACGTAGCATGAACTGGAATGGCAATTTCCTCCTGACCAAAAAAGAGCTTCTGAAATCCCTCAGAACCAGGATTGATTATTCCAGCAACTGATGGTGTTTCCCTACCTGCGAATACAAAATTGGAGTTTCCATCCATATTAAAAGCAAAGATTAATGCCACTATGTTTTGCTTTAGTCTATCTAGATGAATATTAAGATGATAGAGCTGATACAAACCACAGAGGAAATCAAAATCAAGCATCCGCTGGACGGGGAGTTGCTTGTAGTTATAAAATAAAGCTTGTGTAGTGCGGGAGAACAGTTGTCCGGTCGCCATGAGGAAGAAACAGACAAATCTGATGTCAAACTAAAGAATTAATTTCTATATTTAAAAAAAAATGGTATAAAAGGAATGTTTAGGATATTACCATATCAAAATTCATATTTAAAAGGACGCTAATTTATAAATAAACTAATGAATTAAATATAACATTCTCTAGTCACTTGAAATCACAACTAGAGGTTAATACCTCTCTCCAAAAGCAAACATTAGTCAACTATTTTAAGCAACTAAAATTTCAAGACAATAAAGTTTTGAAGATTCACAACAAAAGACGTGTGGCTATAAATCTTCATAATCAAAATAAGGGGAAACCCAGCAAACAGTAAAATACTAGTCAAACAAGAAATTAAGGTCCATACTCCACATCCACATTACTCCAAATAGAAAACTATTCCAGATTAAAAGGATGATCTGAAAAGCAATAAAAAGGTAAATAAACTAGTGGTGTAACAAAACAGAGTAGATCAACCAAATCCATAATGCGATAAAATACAAAAAATTTGTGGAGCATAAAGTTTTCCTGTTCAACGAAAAGCAAGCCAAAATTTGAAATCTGCGTAACTTCAAAATGAAGACAACAACACACACATCTCCAAGGAAACCAGAAATCACAACTTTATTAACCAATAAAGAAAATATCCATTACTTTCTCTAGGAAACAAATCAGGCAAGAACGAAATGCAGAATTACATTATAAATGAAATTCGAAAAAAAAGCAGAACTCAAAAGAATGAAATGTGTCAGCAAGCAGATCAACTTGGAAGCGATCAAACAACGTCAACAACACCGCGAATCATACATTATATATCAATTTAACAAAAAATACAACAATGATCCAAAACAAAGTGCAACAACTGACACAAACTCGTAACATGTGAAAACCAAATCTAAATCAATGCATGTAAGATCCATGAAACTTGAACTCAAAACAATGAACGGAAACCATAAGATCTCATAAATATATAAAGAAATTAGTAGATTTCAAATTCATCAACAAAGGATAATGAATTCATCAAATCACGCACATAATAACTAAACAAACTAAAATCAAATGAAGAGATCTAGGATCGCGTATATGAAGAAACAGAGTTAGGTGTTGGTACCTGGTTGAGTCGAGTGGGGGAATCGGAGAAGGAACTCAAGTGAGTTGGGAAGAGCGAGTTAGAAAGGAAATGATGGAAATGAAAGAGAATGGGTTTATATAGTGAGAGAATGACGTGTGGGGGTGTGTGGGGGTGTGTGGTAGTTAGCTATTGATGGCAGAAATTCAAGTAAAACAAGGTAGGTGACTCTCAATTTTTGAATTTTCTATCACACCTAAAAAAAATAAGATTTTAAAATGCGGATAAAGTTTTTTACACTATTAGCAAATCATTCATATTTGTATTACTTTTGTTTCAGAACTAATAATAGTTAACATGTTAATGTTTAATGAAAAATATTTACACCGTTAATGTATACATATTAAATGCAAAAAAATAATAGAAAAAACTTATGGAATAAGAATTTTTTATATAGTCGGTACATTAATTTTAAGAAAATTATCATTCATCTTTTAAATAAATTTAACATAAATAAATTATGAATGATAAATTGGTTGTGTATTATTCTTTATATCGTCGGTGGTGCATAAATTTTACACTCAAATTAATAAAGAAAGACACTTATGATTTTTTGTTAAAATAATTCACACAGGTTTCATATAAATTATATATTTTTCTAAGCAAATGTCTTTATATTAAATCTACAGGTAGTTCAAGGTTAGAAATTAAACTCTTTTAAATAACATTTATTAGGAAGTAAAAGTCATATATTGAAATATATAAGGTGGAAATATTTTCAATTATAATAAAAATGATGATTAATGAAACCATAAATTAATGATATTATATCAACAAAATTGGATTCATATCCTATTAAGGAATAGGTACATGTTAATATGTTCATCATATTTCAATTCCTACAAGGCACAACTAGTTCTAAAGGTGTTCATGTGCTTTGCATGTCTATTGTTTCTTTTTATTATTTTTAAAATTAATACAGCTTCTAATATTTTACTAAAACGTCTAAAATCAAACATGAAAGTAGTTTTATATATTTGTATATTTGAAAGTTGAAAGGAAGAAATTGTTGTGTGTCTGATAATGAGTGGAACTTTGCTTGATTTCTATAGTAGGGAATGAAAGTATATATGTTAACAAAATCAATTCAATACAACTATGCCTCAAAAGGTTGTTGCTGGCTTGACCTTTACGTCAAATTGATTATGATGTCTTGTTTATAAGGATTAGGATATTGATGTAAAATTCTTAAATCGTGAGAAGTTAAAGAGGAATCAATAAAGTGTTGATCTAGTGATGTAAGACCCTACTATATCTCTATGATGACTAAAAGATAGATTAAAGATTTGATTCTTATGAACGACATTTGTTGGGAGGGATAATCAAACACTCTAAAAAATATTAGTTATTTCCCCAAAAAGAGTGAGGAATATCTTTGATAATACAACAAAAGTAAATAAATTCCACTCATTTTTAAAATAATTTTTTTGATAATTTCCAAGTAGAAGCCCATATGCCATCTGTCCTAAAATTTGTGAGTGGAGTTGAGGTTTGAGACTAGAGTTTTGGGGTTTTCAATCGGTAAAGTTTGTCTCGTATTTGACCCTAATTAGTTATTGAGTTATTTTTTGAATTGAACTAGAGTCAAGTCCTAAACTTGAAGACCAATCTAACTTTAAATATTGGTCGGATTAACTTTTGAACTTGAACTCGACCATATACCTAATTAAATATAATATAATGCATAACCCTTATAGATGTTACTTACTACTATGAATATGTAATTTAATATATGAAATGACATATACATTAATATTTTGTTTATCATTTACATATATGTATATATGATGAAAAATTAGAAAATTAATAATGCTTTGGGCCAAAGAGATATCATTATTTTGTATATAACTGAATATATATGTGCAAATTTGACAAATGATTGAACATAAGATGAGTCAGGCTATGTTATGTTTGTCCTTATTTGGCCCTAAAAATAATTACAAATTACTTCATTCATTTTTTTTTCTTAAACCAAATATAGTATAAATCGAAATTACAAATTTGTTAAAAATAAATATTTTATTTCTTATATCAAATTATAAATTTGTTATTCAAGTGAAGAAAACAAATAGGGATGACAATAAGATGGGGCAAGGCAAGCACACCTAGTACTATCTTATACTTATACTCACACTTTCTGCGAGTATCCATAAGGATAAATATTATTTGTCACTATCTAACAACTTTTCAAGTTTAATTATATAATTATATATTTTGTAATTATAATATATAAAAATAATTATTAGATGTATAATAAGATATTTTAGTAATTAAAATTTATTATTAAATAATAAAAATATACATAATATATAATGTAGTACAAAGTTATAATATATAAATTATATAATTAAAAATAAGTATATAATTATGCAGGCACCTACAAATGGGTATTATGATATTTGTATTCATCAATAAGCTACCATTATAACTATGTTACATATATTTTTATTGGTATCCACCGGTTATAACTTATCATCCCTAATATGGTTAGATAATGAAAGTAAACCAATATAATAATATGGTGGAGGAAGAGGATAACATGTCCTCATTCTTGGGACAAAGGATGATGGTTATGATGTGAGACTCTTGTTTTTGTCTATCTATCTATGTCATTTTTATTATTAATTATAAGTATATTTTTTCCATTCACTTTCTTTCTATTTTCTATCAAATCAAATAACTAAAAGTTCACTACATTTTCTTCTCTTAATTTTTCTTTTCTCTACTTTTCTTTCATGATAAACCAAACAAAGTATAAATATTGATTGAATATAATTTTTGAAACTAGTAAAATGATAGTATCATATGTTTTACTTAAAAAATCTAATTTCATGTACTTTTAACAAATAGTATCATTTTACTTTATGATAATAAATTGTGTATTTGATTGATTGATGTATAATACTAAATTAACATTGATAATACAAATAATACAAAAAATACGACTTTGCTCGTAATTGTAACATTTAAAATTAACTTAATACATCATCCGTTAAATGACAAGCATCCTCGTGCAACACAAGCTAAAGATAATAATACTAAATAAATATGAATATGATATAGCATTTCTTCATTTTATTTGTCGTACCTCTAATGATTGGAATCGATATGCCACGATTATGACTCTAAAATTAAGTAAAGAGCAATGTGATTTATGAGAAAGAAATCAAAAGAATGTGTGGTCCATGTCAGTGAAACTCGAGACCCATTTTAAAGTAATATATACAAAGCATGGGAAACGAGGGCATCCATGTCTTATCAAAACATAAACAAGTGAAAAATTATTGCAGGTAACGATTCTAGTTGATTTTATGCAATAGTATTTGTCTTGGTTGATGATAAAATATAAGTAAGCGAATAAAATATTTCATTATATTATGATATATGTTATTTTTTATAGTCATTAAAAATCTAAAATTATAAAATATGTACTATTTAATCATTTGTATAAAAATATTTTAAAACACTAAAAAAATAGTATACATATCATAACTTTAGTGACTTGAGAAGACAACTTATCTCATAAATATTTTATTCTCTAAAAATAAATATTCATTCAAGTTACGAAGCCATTAGAATTAGGGTAGTGGTTAATTAATAGAAAGGTTTGAAATAGTTGTGATTGTTGGCCTTTTTGTTGGGGTGAATTGTTGTTGTTTGTACTCGAATGATATCTCCTTACTTATTTTTGGGATAAAAAACTAATTTATTTTTGGGTACGTGATTACCCCTCCCAATAAGTATTCTTATCAGCAATTAAATCCTTATCATTTTAGTTATCATGTGAATCAAGTGAGACCTTATATCATTATATTAATATTTTGTTGGCTTTAATGAATTGTTGTTAAAGAAAAAGAAGGGAAGATATGTAGTGGGACATAAATTATGTGTTACCTTCCTTGCATAATCACCATAAGTTATACCTCCAATAATTGAAGCATGTGATGAATTAGCTAAGTTACTTGTTAAAATTTATAAATCTGAGTACTCACTTAGTTAACTAAAAATAAGGATTATAATGTGGTGCAACGTTGGAGAAAAGTTTCTTCAAGCCATCAATTGTGAATTGTGTGAGCATTAGTTCCACCAGCAAGGATCAAGTTTATATTTCTAAATACTAGTGCCTATGTTGCCTATTAGTCCAGGGAATGTAGTATCTCCTGATATAAGAAGATAAGTTATTTCTTTCTACCAATGAAATCATGACATATGTCATGTTTCATCATTTTCTATAAAAATATTTTTAAAAATAAACAAAATAGCACACATGTCACATTTTTACTGGCTAAAAGAGATAAGTTATCTCCTAATACAAGGAGATACATTATTCTCATTAGTCAAAGTGATAAAGAATTTAGTTTTCAATTTGAATCCTGTGAATAGAAAAAAATACGTGTAAGAAAAGTTTTACCCTTTAAATTGATCATTCACTAAAAGATACCAATAATTTCATACAAGAAACACTAGAATCATTTAGCAAAGTGTAAATAATACACATACTTATCTTTAGTGTGGATTGAGATTCAAGTTTTATTTGGAACATTGAGAACAAAAATAAAAGTGCTCACAACTATGGTATATGAACCTTCATATCATGTCATGACCTAAATTGTTAAGGGAAGGATTGAAGGTAGATAAATAACATTATTCAATGGTAATATAGTTTTTAATATCTACTTATAAGATAAGAGGGATCATGAATAGTTCATGAATGATTTTTTTAATAAAAAGGATTTACTAAAGAACTAATTTACATTAGAATATATTATCATTTTCCTCCATAAATGTCACTTATAAAGATGAATTTTATTATTGAGTAAATACACATTTTAGTCTATCATATTTTTCGATCTTACCATTTTAGTAATTCAAAATAGAAAAGACCCAAAATGGTTTCAAAAAATCTCAAATATGAGTCAAATTAGTCCTTTTTGGGTCAAATTGTCTTTACTAAGTGTTGTAAACATGCTAAAAAAGACTAATTTGACCAACATTTAAAATTTTGGGACCATTTTAGGTCTTTTTTAAGGACTAAATCAGTAAGGTAAAAAAAAGATGAAAGACTAAAATAAATATTTACTCTTTATTATTTAACCTTATACGAGATACCTACATATTAGGTGTTGTTTCTCATCATTAGACCAAGTTTAGTTAATAATTATGACAACCGACAGACGTTTTAGAAAAAATATTTTGCTAACCATTCCCTTTACAAAATGTTTAAAAAACTAATGAGAAAACTAAGGTTTTAATTTATTTATACACCACTAGCAATGTTAACATTGATTAGCAAAATGTGAGATAATATACACACATATTATATATAAAATCACGTAAATGTTTAACTCATATTGAGCTAGGGTTTAAGACAGAGAGAGGGTTTAGCACCAATAATATGCAATTCTGCATTTTGCAGAGAAACACAGAAAATGGAAGCAGCTTTTGAGGACGATGACTTTGGAGAACTCTACGCCAACATTGAAGTTTCCAATATTCATCCCGAACCGAAACCCGAACCGAAACCCGAACCCGAAGCAAAGAGTAACTGTCCCAACCTTAACCAGAAGGACCTCGTCGATGACTCAGTTTCTCACGCGAAGGATGATTCTTCTGCGAGTGGTAGCGATGATGATTTGAAAACTGTGTTGAATGATGATGATTGCAAAGGTTCTGCTGCTGCTGCTACGGCTGTTGGTGATGAAGATGATCATCATTTGATTGATGGAGATGAATTGGTGAATAATAATGAGGTCGAATGTGGTTACGGTTCCAGAGTTTTTCATCATAAGGTTTACTCTCACTTACTCACCGGAAGTATTTTGTATTATTGATTTTTGAAACCTGCAATTCAATTCAATTATTGTTAGAAATTATGAGCTAAAACATCAGATTATGTTAATAAATGAAGTTATATTTTGATTATTTTTCAATTTTGTTATTTTTTCAATTAAACTGCTAATGTTTTTTATTTTTTCATTTACTGATTAGCATTGTTTATCTATGGAGTTTGGTTGTTTATTGTGAATTGTAATCGGTTTCTGTAGTACATGAGGAGTCGAGGAGGCTCGATGTTTGCGAACAATATGAAGGCATATAAGTCAATGGAGATGGCTTCTTACCGTTCATCTTTGAATAGAGGCAGGTGTAATGGAGATGTGTGCTTCCAGCACCTTGCTTCAAGCACTTGTCATGTTAATCCTATGTATTCTGCAGGAAACCCTATGGTGGCTCAATATGGATATGGGTCATTTCTTCCCTGGTATTGGTCAGTATAAGCATTTTTATGTACCTCAATTTGTGTGCCATTTCAATTTGTTTGCTAAACTAAACATTGTGTTAGTATGCTGTATATCATGGCAGAGTTCAATGTAATAATGAAATTCACAATGATTATAGCAGTAAATCTTATCTTCTATCCTGAGTTTTGCTCCTCCCTTGCAGGAATAATTTTGATGTAAACATTGATACGTTAGATGCAAAGCCATGGAGGGTTCCTGGAGCTAAGGTAACAGATTATTCAACTTTGATTTTAATGAGAATGCTTGGAAGCTATACCATGCTTCATTGGTGGGTATATTTTATTGTTATTGTTCCCAAAAGGTCTTTCCTTATGGCTTTTATGTGATACTTGTTTCTTGTGTTTCTCTATTTAGATTCTAGCATAATTTATCCAAATCTCTTGCTAATGGTATTGGAACTTAGGCTATTATTTTGGGCAATTGGCATTACACACTAGGTTATCTGTTTATTGTTTTGGTGGTGATATCATTCACACTTAGGTTTAATTGGAGTATCTTGCGAAACTTATCTGAAATGAACCTTACACATAAACTGTATGCAGGAGCAATTTTGCCGAATGCCCGTACAATCTGATATTCCTGTTAATGAGTCTGCGAAATTGAATCAGGTCTGTAACAATATATAGATAAAAAAAATTAACAAGTTGTGCTATTGTGGTGAATTCGCTTGTCTGATCTTGCTGATGTGGATAAGTGATTTCAGGAAACCATTAGAGAGCAAATTGATCCAGTTGTATCAAGGAGTGTGTCTAGTCCTCCATCAGATCATGAATTGGTATGCTGATGTTAAGAAGTTAGCCCATGTTACTTTGAGTATTAGGGTTCTCATTTCTTAGGAGGAGTCATCTCATGTTAGTAGCCTTATTAGGATGTGCTTCTACTACTGGCACCACATTAGTGTCTAATGCTTGACCTGTTATTGCTGAAATAAGGGTATACTCAATCATAGCAATATTCAGAGCTTCCTTTCCCCCTTCCAACCTCTTCCCATAAGTTCAATCTTCTGCTTCTGATATGTGTTTTCTTCAGGCTATATTCTTAACTGTTACATGCAAATATGATCAATACTAACAGATATTTGCTAATTTAGCCAAAAGGCAGAGCAATTCTGGTCGAGAACAGCACGGTTGAGCGCCGACCATCCATGAATGTAAAGCGTCCACGCAGTAGGGATTCTGATGTTATTATACAGGTGTGAGCACGATTAAAGTTTAGCACAATTCTTGTTCTGTAGCTGCCTTATGTCCTTTTATTCATTATGCTTGATTTTGAGCAGATCAAGGTGCTTGAGTCCTCTGATGATTGTTCTCGCAATAGTGTTGTAATGAACCCATCATTAGAAGGGGAATCTGCTGTAGGCAATAAAAAAAAAATTCCCAATTCTTCCAGTGAACATGATGTGCTGTCTGAAGATCAGTTGGAAGATGTGAAAAATTCAGTGGACTCTTCTGTTCAGGAAAGGTAAGTTGTTTATTAGATACTGGATCTAGTTGATTCCCTTCTATTTTCATAATGTCTTTTCTTTGACGACTCTTGTGCATATATCTGTTAGGACTTCATTCTGATTTTTCTACATTTTTGCATAGTTCATGTAAGATGTTTGGGTATTTGTCAAATTTAAGGTAATAATATAAGGTAGTATAGATCTGAGGGTTTTTAGTTTGTCAGACATAGAAAACCCCTATCCTCAACTCCTTCTCTTGATTTTCTGTAAAGTCTTAGTGAGTGAAAGGCATATCATTATTTGATTACATTAAGATAGTGTTGAAATTATAAGGTTTAGATATGGAAGGAGAAAAAAGAATGATCAAAATAGTAAATGGTATCGATAATATTGTGAACGATGATTAATGATATTGTGATACAAAAGACTTAATACTAACACCTATTTAATTTTCACAGAAATGGCCTGATTCTTGGTGTTGACGAAGCTAAGTGTCAGGATCAAGCAGACCAACATTCAGAAGATACTTCACAGGTGCCAGGGGGAGAAATAAAAGTAGAGAAAGGCATTGGTGTAGGCACCTACAGTGCTGATCCATGCTGGATTGAATCAGAATTGTCACTGGGTGATCAAGAGCTTAGCTTATCTTCCTATTCTGATAGTGATTCTGAGGCACCAGGAAACAGTGTACATGATGATTGTGAGAAAGGCCATATCCCTTTAAGAAGGCAATCGGTGAATTCTGTCATTGACTTGAAAGAGTCTTTGCCACTTTATTCTAAGAACTCAAAGAATGACAGGTTCAAAACAAAACCAGAAATTGTACCTTATTATTCAAGAAATAGAGGTCCAATACGAAAGGAATGGAGGTGTCAAAGTGGTAGAATCAATCCTGGTTCTAATCTTAATAGACACAGTGAAAATGATAATGATGTCTCTGTCATCCGTATGTCTAGAGCAAGGGAAATGTCTCTGTTGGACCATCAATTTGTTGATTATGGCAGATATAAAGAACGACTGCAAGATTTTGGCAGTCGTAAAGGAAGAGATGTTTCATATAATCGGGAAACAAAACAGTCATGCTATTATGACGGTGAAAGGTTTTTGGATGACCTGGTTCAGACAGTGCGTACTAAATATTCATATCGAGAAGACCAAGAAAGTTCCAGGGAGAATACAAACCAACACAACAGAAGAAATGTGGATGAGAGGAATTATTTTTGTGAACCAATTTTTCCAACTGAGCATAGTGAAGACAGAGACAGAGATTGGTATCATGCTGATTGGGGATACTCTGCTGATGAGCCAAGTCCTCAGTCTTATAGGGAGACAAGGCAGTTTTTTCCAAGACATTCATCTTTTCCTGCCAGAGGGGGGAATACTCAAAGGAGAAGAACAAATAACAGGTCCCACTTTAGAGACAGAAAGTACAATGATGATTTTGATGAATGTGAGTTTGAGTTTCTTAACAAAAGCTATAGAATGCCCACTTCTTCTGCTGAGAGAGAAATGGACTATTTAGATAATAAACACGAAGAGCAGTTTCCACACATTGATAGAGATTGGGAAAGATCTGCTCGAAGGGGTAGACATCATGATTGTCCTCCTTTAGTTTCTAATAACTTTTGGTCTGGGAAAATAGAAGATAAGTGTTCGAAATACAAACATCACCAGACTTCACATTATAGGTATTGTAGAGAATCTTCTACTGATTCAAGGAGAAATTATGTGCACGACACAAGACATAAAGATGCTACAAAAAACAGTGGCAATTATTGGCCTTGTGGTTATACTGATGCTGCTGAAGATGAGGATTTCATAATTTCTCCTGCAGAGGAGTATCAGTTTTACAAGTCCCCGTCTGAGGTCCTTAACTGGACTGAGGACGAAACTATTCATAGGCATCATGAAACTCATGCAGCATCTCTGCATACTGCGGTGCAAATTGATTATAGAAAAATGCAGCATCATCAGCTAAATATGCTAAGGAGAGGTAGTGAGAACTCTTTAAAAGGAAGCTCTAAGATTTTATACAGAGGTGAGCGGGGACAAACAGTGCAAAGATGCAGGAAGTCAGTTGATTTTGTTAATGGGGAAGTAAAGGTAACATTAGGGAAACAATGGTTGAGAGCATGTACTGCTGTACTTATATATAAGTTTCTCAAGAGCTGTTGGGATTTATTTCTTTTTGGTAGTTGTTCACTACTTCACTGTACTGCAGTCTACAATTTTTTACTGTGTTTTATCCTTTCGTTCTCAGTATTTATTTGTTTTCCTTCTGTTAAAATGGTTTTGTTTTTCTTCTCGATATTGTAGCAGAGTGCTTGAGTTTTATTATCACTATCAACCTAGTTTTGAGAGAATCTCAGGCCATGCACGTGAAACAAATCTTTGAAGTTCATGGAAGTCCTTATAACAATAATCTCAGATTTCCTTTCTGCAACTAAAATGAGACATTTTATTGCTTGAACATGCATGTTTATATTTGCACGTTTCCCATGTTTAGTATTTCATGATAAAGTAATTTTGCATTAACTGCATTTAACTACTCCACCTTGTAGGATGAGGCTTGGTTTTTATTGACCATAGATTAAGTTTTCTGTTGAGGGCGAGCCTCGGCACAATGGTAAGGTTTCCTGCCTTGTGACTTGGAAGTCATGGGTTCAAATCCCAGAAATAGTCTCTTCATTTGTGAGGGTAAGGGTGCATACATTGACCCTCCCCTGACCCCACTAGACGGGATCCTTGTGCATTGAGCCGCCCTGGCGTCCTTTATAGATTAAGATTTCTGTCCCAGTGCTCTCCTTTTCCCCATTACTTCTAAACCAGCCTGAAAAACTAGTAATTGATTGGAAATATTATTAGTAGTTAGTAGGATAGTTATTGTCTTAGTTGATTAACAATGTATAAATAGGCCATTGAGATCAATGTACTAGTTAATGAGTCATTTTGTTAAAGTGGATTTATTTTGAGTTCCTCTCCCTGCCTCCAAGAGGGAAGTCGTATCAATTGGTGTTTTCATTAAGAGTCATAATATGGTAATGGTTTGTGGTAATTAAGCTTGTTTTCATCAACCTGGCTAATTAGCATGACTGGTTCTGGTCCACATGGGTATATATTTTGGCTTGAGATAATTCTTCCACCGATGGTAATGTTTTCTGTATTATGTTTGGATTTTAATTGATTGAGTAATTGAGTTGAAACTGCTACATTGGACATTATTTCTTGCACATTTTTATTTGATTTATTTGAATTTCTCATTTAGTTATAATATTTCATCAAATATGAGCAATAGCTGATAAAACAGGTCCCTATTTTGTATCTATTACTAATATACTCTAACATGTCTGTAATGCTTGATGTGCATGCTATGCTATTTATGCTATTTTTTTACCCTTATCCTTGCAAAGTGTGCGCATGGGTTGGGTGGTTATTCATGGAAAAATAGGCCAAACAAACAAACTTGGTTGAGTTAGTTTGGTTTGGGTAAATGCCATTTTGGTCTTGGGACCCTAACCAAACCAAACCAAACTGTTGTTGATTGGGTTGGTTCTCGTGCACTGGACCCATTTATAAAACTACATTGTTTTGGTGTTTTATGTTTGGGTCCAATGCGTCTATACTCTATAGGTTGGTTCTGAAAAAATTCACAAACAACCAGATGGACCAAAACAACCCAAAAATGTGGGTTGGGTAGATGGGGTCTGACAGACCCATGCGCACCCCTACTTGAAGACTGCTAAGAGAATTGGATGAGACTATCTCTCTTAACTTGTGGAGTCTGCATTGTGTTATCACTTTCAAAAGTCTTGATTGGTTTTCCTGTAGAAATATATTTGATAGAAAGTGGATCTACTGCACATTTGATCCAGTTAAGGACCTAATTAATGGTTCGAAATTACTTTTTTGGGCAATAATGATGGTTCTGTCTTACACATTTACCTTTCGCTAATGGTGCCCGTCTGCTTAAGGCATCTTCGAAATATGCATACTGTAGTGGCTTTTTTAAATAAATAAAAAATGTAGTTCTTTAAAATGATTTCTGAAGCAAATGGTTGGCAGCCTGAAGGTATATTATTGCTTTGTTGGTTGTATGTAAAATAAATTGCCACTCTGTACCGAACTCAGTTTGTAGTGGCCTCATTTTCATGCTTTGGTTGTTTCAGAATCATTCATACTTTTAGTTCTTGAATTTCTTGTATGTCTCATAATTAGATTGGTCTAGAAGTATTTAGCTTAAATTGAAGATGTTGTACACAGTATTGCTTTTAACGGATGAATTAGCAGGGGACAACTTCAATGACTATTGTATTGTAAATTGTTTTTATATTGACTGTTTGATGGAAGCTTGAAAGAAAGTGGGTAATACCTTTCCTATCACGTTATCACTTTAATGGTCTCTTACTGCCTGAGCATTATATTAGTTTCTACTTTCATATTTGACACTCATGCTCTGCAATTTCTCACACTTACCCCACCTTCTTATTTGTTTAATGCATTATATTGCAACTTTCCATCTTTTATTTATAATACATTGATATTTTCTTGGTGTTTGGTTTGATTGTAACTATGTGATGTGTCCTTGTAATTGATTATGCAGTCTCACACAAGAAGTTCTGGAGTTTTGTGCAATGGTAGGCTAGAAAATGCGGATCAGGTGATCAGCGCTAAGAAGCGGAAAGCTATAATGAGTTTGGATGAATCACATAAGGTCATCAAATTCGACACCTCCAAATCTGAGAACAACCATGAAAATAAGAAACGGCTTCAAAACCTTCCAGATACAAGGCAAGAAGACTCAGATATTGAGGAGGGTCAGATTGTAACAGAAGAACCATACAAAAAGGCTTCTGTATCCGAACGAGATGTTTCTGAAGGTGCCACACCAGCGGTCAGTGTGAAGAAGAGAATGTCACAAAATGATAATAAATCTGAACAGTTAATAGGTGCTTATGACAAGCAAAGGATTCTCGACTCATTAGCTAAGATGGAGAAACGCAGGGAGCGCTTTAAGCAGCCTGCCACCATGAAGAAAGAAGCAGAAGAGAGTTTGAAGCTCAGCAATGACTCAATAGTAAATGCAGATGAAATGAAGCAACAAAGGCCAGCTCGAAAGAGGCGCTGGGTTGGCACTTAATTTTTACAGTTGTTTTAGGCCTTGTGTGACCTTCAAAATAAAGGGTAGACACTGCTATGAGGGAACTTGGTTGATCAAGTTATTGGTCAACTATTTTTACCCCCTTGACAATAAATTGAGATTATAAATGTTATTGTCTTTCTTTGGTTTTGCCGAATTTATAAAGCTATGTATTATGAGGATTGTAAATAACCCTGAGCTTGACATATGAATAATCAAGACAGTTTTTCATCAATATGCCCCTGGTTTAGATGAAGAATTGTTGTTGATGTATGTTTAAGAATTGATATATCAACGGAAGAAAAACTAAAACTCAGGTGTTTGAAGGTGTGGTTGAGCATCTGTATAACAACAAAATGCTACAGAATTCATTGAGGAATTTGCAGAGTCAAATAAAAAGCAATGCTGATTTAACTTAAGGGCATCGATGGTAATGATGTGGATGGTGAAAGTGATTATGACTTGTATGCTTTCTTTATCAAATTGATTCCGAATCCAAGGTGAATGCCATGGCTTGAAGTAGGAGTGATCTTGAGGCCAATTTGCTTGTGGCTCTCTTGGATAGAAGGCTTTGCTTCATACTGAAGTTTGTTAGAAGATTTTAGAACTTTGAAATATATTTATGATAGGTTCACAAAACTTCCCTTCTTTTTCAATACAATAAACGGCTTTTGATGACAACAAAATATGACATCATTGCATTTGTTGTGAAGATATTTCTCCTTAACTTGCATGGCATGCAGTGAGAGTAATACAGTTCCATCTTACTGCATTGAATTCAGTTCCAGATTTTGTCCAGAAGCTACTTACAAAGTAAAAGAATTAGGAAAAAGATGAGTTAATGATGTATGTGCCTCTTTCAATTTCTTACGAAATTTCTAAATGTTGGATTAATTATCCATTCTACCAAACACTTGTTCTATCCGTGGAAAAAATCAAGCAACACTGCTTATGCTCTTATATGTTATTACTTCAGGAGTATAGTTTGAATTTGTAATCACAAGGAATATATAAAAACACTAAAATGATTGCCCCCATGCAGGATCGAACTACAGACCTTCAGTTTACAAGACTGACGCTCTACCACTGAGCTATAGGGGCTTGTTGTCTTCAATTTTTTATATCACCTTTATTAGCAACTATTTTTTTGGTTAGTATAGATGATACTTGTGAGAAAATTTTGTTCAAAGGTTTTATATTACCAATATGGTGAAAGAAAAATTCAGTTCAAAGGATTTATATTACCAAGACTGGCCCTTTACTTCATAATCATCTCATGTTTATTGTTTTAGACTGATCAATTAATAAAAATTTAGAGAGACTTTTTTTTGGTGAATGTGTTGGAGAGCATAGAAAGATTTTTTGGGTTAAGTGGGATACAACATGTTTAGACCAATATAGGAGCCTTGGGCATTAAGGATTTGGAATCAGTTAATTAGCTCAGCTTGATAAATGGAGATGATGATGCTTAATAAAGAGAGATTCTTTTTGGGTTAAGGTCCTAAATTCTAAATATGGAGACCCAAGTAACTCTGGTTCCGGGTGTAAAAAAATAGAAGAGTCTAAGACGTCACTTTGGTGGAAAGACCTAAAGAGAGTGGCCGTTGGGACAATCTTTCGTCAAGAATAATTGGTGAGTGGTTTTAAAAAGGTATTGGAGAACATGAACAAAACACAATTCTGGTCTGCGAATAAATAGGCTGGTTAGTCAATTATGTGGAAGGAAAGACGATGAGTGAAAATGGAAATTAAGTTGGAGGAAAGAACCTTTTGACTGAAATTCCGGAAGAAACCTAAGATTGATGAGTTGATGAATGTGTTTAATCTTGCATTTACTAAGGAAGCAAGTATAGTATAACAAAGTTGGATTTATGATGTATCAAATATATATACCATTAAATCACCTTATAATATTATCTAGCAACAAGGTGACAATCTAGGAGATGATAGAAAGTTGTTTCACGATTTGGAAATATGTGGCACCGTTGAGGACTCGTATGCTAGCCTGGAGAGGTATATTGGATAGACTTCTCTGCAAATTAAATTTAGCACAAAGGAGGTGTGCATAACAACAACTTTACCAATGTTATGTGTCAATTCAATATTACCATCGTCAAGTTAGGAACATCTGTTACAACACTCCCTATTAGTAGAAGGCAAAAGTTTGTTCAATATTTTGATAGTGATATGGATGGCTGAAAGTTGGATGATTAAGATGAGAACACAACTATAGATAAAATTGTGAATGCGATAAAACTCAAGTTATGACTTTGGATAGATCAAAAGAAAATTCAAGCATGCAACCATGTCTTGGTTCAAATGAAATGCTAATCAATTTTTTGTTTGTTTGTAATGTTATTGTAGGTGAATTTAGATATTGTAAGAATCTTTAATGTAATTGTGCTGATATTATTGTGCTAGCATTCTTAATTATATTAATTTGTATTTGGGTACTTTCATGACCTCTATTTTTTAATGAAATGTACTTATAAAAAACTATAATACAAAGTGCTTTTAACATTCTAATTAATGTTACTCCTTTTGGTCAAAAGTTTCAATATATTGGTTATTTTTTTATTAGCAATGGTAAGTATTTTGTTATGGGTGACTATGAAGCACACATTCTGATATGTGTGTCGGATACGATATGTATCCGATATATCGACATATTTTTTTTCCTCTAAAATACAGATATGATACGTTCAGGGATACGCGTATAAAATAATAAAAACACATAAAATATGATAAAATTATAAGTGTAAATCAAAATATCCTAAGTAAAAACTATAATGAAAATTTAAAATCATTGCCCTCCATAACAAATCTATCTTATCCTATTTTAATGAAAAAGAATCTATCATAAAATCATTGTCCTCTATAACAAATCTATATTATATTATTTTAATGAAAACGAATCTATCTTATCCATTTTATTGAAAACGAATCTATATATCTTATACTTCACTGAAAACGAATCCATATATCATATATTTTATTGAAAACGAATAGGATACATGTCTTAATATTTATTTATTTAATTTTAATTTTTTAATTTTTGGATACTCTATGGATATGTACCATCGCATATCCGTGTCGGATACATGTCGAACACCGACATGTGATAGTGTTTGACGAGTCCGTACTTGAGAAATGGGTAAGACTCCACCCTCAATCTCCTTCACCTTAAATATATTGTTACTTGATTTCCATCCAAGTGGGAGACAATTAGAACCCACCCTTGTAGAGTAGTTAAATCTCAGCCACCAAATGACAACGCAACTATCGCATTCTCATTTTGTTTGTGCCCCACAAATTGTAGTATACCTCATCAAGCTTAATGTCATGTCTTGTGAAACATTCAGATAAAAGTATAACAACAATAATAAAAACCAAACACAAAAAAGGTTTCATTTAATAAAAACATCTTGGTCATTGTTACATAGAGAAGATAAAATGGCAAGTTCAGGAAGGAAATTAGGCGTAGCTATGGATTTCTCACCATGCAGCATCAAAGCACTGAAATGGACGGTGGATAACGTTGTGAAAGAAGGTGATCTTCTCATTCTTGTTATCATTCGTCCCTCTCAACACTACGAGCATGGAGAGATGCAGCTATGGGAAGTTACTGGCTCTCGTAAGTATAAATATATTTCCATGTTCAACAAAATTTTCATGTATATGGAAGAATAAGAAAAATGTTTCTTCTTGCATGAGTAAATTATATTTACAATGTGTCATGTGTGGGCAAATAAATGGAATACAAATTGTTAATTAATAATTTATAGGGTTTTTTTAGAATCTAGTTTTTTTAATTTCTTCCACATGCATTAGTCATGAATCATATGTTACTAGGGAGATGCATAATTGATTCATTTCATTTTAATAATAGTTTTGCTAATTATCTTCAATATTCATTAATGGGTTTATCTCTGTTGATCTAAATGCAGCTCTCATACCTCTCTCCGAGTTCTCTGATTCTACAAACATGAAGAAATATGGACTGAATCTCCAATCTGAAGCAGTTGCTATTGTCACAATTGCCGCAAAAGAGAAAAATGCATGATTTATTTTGCTCAACAAATTGTTCATATATATATATATATATATATATATAGGTATGTACCATCGCATATCCGTGTCGGATACATGTCGAACACCGACATGTGATAGTGTTTGACGAGTCCGTACTTGAGAAATGGGTAAGACTCCACCCTCAATCTCCTTCACCTTAAATATATTGTTACTTGATTTCCATCCAAGTGGGAGACAATTAGAACCCACCCTTGTAGAGTAGTTAAATCTCAGCCACCAAATGACAACGCAACTATCGCATTCTCATTTTGTTTGTGCCCCACAAATTGTAGTATACCTCATCAAGCTTAATGTCATGTCTTGTGAAACATTCAGATAAAAGTATAACAACAATAATAAAAACCAAACACAAAAAAGGTTTCATTTAATAAAAACATCTTGGTCATTGTTACATAGAGAAGATAAAATGGCAAGTTCAGGAAGGAAATTAGGCGTAGCTATGGATTTCTCACCATGCAGCATCAAAGCACTGAAATGGACGGTGGATAACGTTGTGAAAGAAGGTGATCTTCTCATTCTTGTTATCATTCGTCCCTCTCAACACTACGAGCATGGAGAGATGCAGCTATGGGAAGTTACTGGCTCTCGTAAGTATAAATATATTTCCATGTTCAACAAAATTTTCATGTATATGGAAGAATAAGAAAAATGTTTCTTCTTGCATGAGTAAATTATATTTACAATGTGTCATGTGTGGGCAAATAAATGGAATACAAATTGTTAATTAATAATTTATAGGGTTTTTTTAGAATCTAGTTTTTTTAATTTCTTCCACATGCATTAGTCATGAATCATATGTTACTAGGGAGATGCATAATTGATTCATTTCATTTTAATAATAGTTTTGCTAATTATCTTCAATATTCATTAATGGGTTTATCTCTGTTGATCTAAATGCAGCTCTCATACCTCTCTCCGAGTTCTCTGATTCTACAAACATGAAGAAATATGGACTGAATCTCCAATCTGAAGCAGTTGCTATTGTCACAATTGCCGCAAAAGAGAAAAATGCATGATTTATTTTGCTCAACAAATTGTTCATATATATATATATATATATATATATAGGTACATTTTCATGAAAGTAATTTAGAGGTTTATGGCAGGTTGTGCCACTAATGAAGATATATTGGGGAGATCCTCGTGAGAAGCTATTGGAAGCAATTGATCATATACCTCTAAACAGCATTTTCATAGGAAATAGAGGCCTTGGTCCCCTCAGAAGGTACCTACAATTAATTCCACCAATGCCCCTAAATGTTGTATTTCATGCATTGTATTTTGCTTATTTCTTCTAGTACTTGAGTTGTTGGGTTGAATGAATTTCACTGTGTGTGTTTTCTTTGAAAAACGTTTTCTAAAACTTGAATGGTGATACTAAATAAACAACCTAGCTAAAAGATTTCAGCATGAATGAATATTGAGATACTAGGGTATTTTAATATGAGAAATAGATGTATTATATATGGATATAATTGTTGATTTGTTAATGTAATTTTTTACCACATTTTACAGGGCCATAATGGGCAGTGTCAGCAACTATGTGGTGAATAACGCCTCTTGTCCAGTCACTGTGGTGAAGAGTGAACATGGACACCACCATTAATTATTTTTCTAATTTGATGTAGAAAAAGAAGAATTCTTGTGTTTTCTTCCTCCGGGTGAATCATACACTTTTAAAATCATGATGGGACATGTATTGGTATTGGAGTACTAAAAAAATGTATGGTAGAAATGGTATAACAAGAAGCTTGTACTAGGTTAAGTATTAAAGATATATGATAAATTATTTTTGAAGATGATAGGTGGTTAAAAAGTTAGGAATTAGCAAGTTAGGTTTATGTTAGTTACTTGTTTTACAAGTTTTCTTTTCATTCTTTTCTCTCTTGTTTATTATATTGACTACTTCTTATTCAATCAATTCAATTCAATTCATTCAATGAGAATATTATCAATTTTTGTTTCTCATTCTTCTTTCTTTAAGCTTATTTAAACTTTCTTTTATATATTTCTTGATTAATCAATAAACTTTCTTTTTATGACTCTTACAACATTTTAATATTAAATTTTGATATCCATGGAGGATTATATAGTTGTAACCAATGTGTTCACAATGTATAAATTTGGAGTGTACTATGTATATACTAGCATAAATCAGTTTTTTATACCAATAATATCTTCCCACAGAATAATTTACATAATAACTTGTACAGACGAACAAAATTGACCGAAATAATTATTGTCAATGTTAGATAAATGATCAAGCTTAAAATTTATTTAAACTTAAATAATGACTTACCAAAAAAATACCTGAAATTAAGTTCAAAATTTTAAAATTTGTTGCGAATATATTTTACTTCATTGGTTTTTTTTAAATTCATTATATATTCACAAACAAGTCATTGACCACAACAATCATATTTATTTATTCACTTCTGTAGCAGCACAATTGCAAAAGCAAAATTCACCTATACACTTTGCTGCATTGCATAGTGTTTCACAATGTTTAATAGTGTGTTAGACATCGCACTTGACTAGCTAGTTTAACAGCTTGGACCATCAAACCTTACAAATAAAAACTATTATTAAAAAGAGGTAATAAATTAATATACTTTAAATTATTTTTCTAGCACAGAAAAATAAATAAATAAAGATATAGCTAGTTTTTACACAGACATATTCGTATAGTGATTATTCTAGTTCCTACTTTTTAGTTGCTAAGTTTCATTTCAACCAATCCATATGTATGTCACCTAGCCACAGATTAGTGAGAAAGAATAGTAACACTTACCATATGCAAAAACAAAGAGGAACACAAAGAGAAACACTTGAAGTGAAGCTTTTCCCATAAACCTAATATGTTGGTTTATCTAAGAGAGGTTTCCACACAGCTATTCTTCGTATCTGTTTGGGATAGAAAGTTGTGATATGCATCACATTTATATCGGAGAAATAATTTTTTTAATATGTGCCAAGAATCATTATGTAAACATATTCTCTAGGAAGATTTCATTGCTCATAAACAAAAAAAAAACATATTGTCTAGAATCATCGTAAATCTATATATTTAATTTTTTCAAACATGCATCACATAAAATTCAAAGTTTCTATTCATTCCACAAATCAAATTTCATTTCCCCTTTAATATTTAGCATATGAATTATTCATATCAGAGAAATAATATTATTTTGGAGTAAACTATTCTCACACCATGATGCTTAACTTAATTATTAATTTACCATACCAAAACTCATTTTTAAACATCTACTATCATCTCATAAATGTGAAGTAAGTATATTTATTTTCATAATTTTTTTATGAACAAATGTATTAAAAACGGGCGCAGTGTCAACCCAATTATAATTTATAATAAAGTTCAATAAAAGTATAAGGATCAATATACCATTGAGTAAATATGTAAGAAAACAATCTATTATTTTTTTAGAACCAAACCCAAGATCTAATTTGGTTATGAATAAAACAAACATTTTCCTATCTAAAAATAATATCATTTCTCATGCTTCAAATTGACCACATAATAGAGAACCATAACATTCTCTATAAAGATTTCTCTTTACTAATTTTGTAGAGAAAATCATAAACCTGAATCGCTTCCACAATCGAATTCGGCAAACTATAATCTAGATGTAGCACGGAATAAAAATCAATCCACACATTGGTGACAAAGGAACACAATAAGAATATGTGCTTAATATGTTCATCATGCAAAAGACATATAATACACTTTAAATCATATGTCCCAATAATATTTTTGTTATAAAACCTGGTTCTACTTGCTACTATTTCATTAAAAAAATTCCACATTAAACAACAAACCTTGAAAACAAACAATTAATCCAACATGAATAAGAATATTACCTGAAAAATAAAGAGGTTGGAAATTAGCAAGTATCTCTGATGATAATTTGATTAGCTTGTGTAAAAATTTAACATTAGGAGTAAAAATGACAAATACTAATTAAAAAAGTGGAGGATTTAATTGACATTTTTAATTAGAAGATCAAATTGAAAATTAAAAATAGGATAAAAAATCAAAACAATGGTTTAGCAGATATATTATTTATTGTACGTAATAAGTAATAAAAAAGATAACAATGTTTCACCAAACTCAATTTCATAAAATGAGTAGTGCCATATACTCGTTATAATGAACAACTTTTTTGTCTTTATTATTGGATCACTCTTAGTCACACACAATGCGAACTAACTTGAGTAATTAGTGACCTTTTGTTTATGAATATATGGTAAAACAAGTATTTTTCATACATCAATGGACCTCATGGAGAAGACATTTTTAAGGAGGAATTAATGTATGGTGATCATATTGGTCAAATTTGAATTCCATGTGAATTTGTGTCATCCCCAAAACTCCGTAAAACAATGCCAAAATAGAAACATAAACAAGTGGTTATTATTCATTATGGCATCCTATATATTTTCATGCTCAATTAACCTAAAACCATATCTCTCAAGCTTAATTCTCCTTTACAAACAATATTCTCAATAATCCATTTTCCTCTTGCATCCTAATTCCCAAGTAACAACAATGAAGATCAACAAGCAAACCTTGTTCTCTATCATCCTCATATGTTTTGCTCTAGTTGGCAAATCCATGTCCCATGACAAGCCATCAACAACAGAGACACCATCATCGTCACCAACAACAACACCATCAGCATCATCACCAACAACATCAGAAACAACAACACCACCAGCATCATCACCAACAACATCAGAAACAACAACACCACCAGCATCATCACCAACAACATCAGAAACAACAACACCACCAGCATCATCACCAACAACATCAGAAACAACAACACCATCATCATCACCAAGTGACCAATTCTCTGACACTCCATCTGTGGATCCCCCTTCTGATTCACCAGCTCCAACACCAGATGGTGGTGCCTCTGGTTACTCTTCACCCTCCACTGTCTCTATCTCGGATTACCTCAAAGAAAAATATGGTGACCAATCAAAAGCTGAATATAACCCAGACCTTGAAAAGATATGTGGCCACACACACCAACCCGATGTGTGCCTTGCCACAATCTCACCCTTGATCAAGAACAAGAAGAAGTTTGATGTTGTTCGTATTCTTGAAGCTTCCATAAAAGTTTCGAAAGAAAACATTAAGGATATTGTAGAAAAGATTGAGAAGCAAGCTAAAGAGTCGGGTGAGAATGATGAATCACTGAATGAATGCAAGGAAAATTATAGTAAAGCTTTGGATAACCTTCACAAAGCATTGGAAGCAATTCGTGCTAAAAACTATGGGAAAGTAACTATCCTTCTAAGTGGTGCATTGGCTGATGTTTCAACTGCTGAAAGTAAGATTGTGGATATGCAATTATCTAATTTCAAGGTTGAACCCTTCAGTTTTGCTAGTGTTACTGCCAGCAATTGCCTCTCCATTGCTTCTTTGGTTCCCAACTAACCAATGTGTGCATACCCAACTTCCTTCAACACATGGTGGAGTTAAGCTTTGATCTATAGATCATTCATTCTTTAACAAGATATGATATATAACTATTGATTAATGTCCACTTTTTGTATTTTTCTTCTTCTTTTCATTTTTACTAAATACTAGAGTAGCATCCGTGAAATGCACGAGATGTTAAATAAGTCATTCATACTCATTGTAATAATAAGGATTGTTTCCATTGTTGAATTCAATAATGGATGTTATCCATATAAGCTTGTTCTATTATTGTGAAGTATCAACATTATAATAAATCTATTGTAATTCAAGAGTATCAAATTAAATTTTACTTTATTTAATTTCTTGAGAATATTCACTTCAATAGTAAATAAGCACTTCAATTAAAATTAAAATTGATATTTTATCCACATTTTTATAGATTGTTTGGAAGTTTCAAATTGTTTAATTTTTATATTATGGGTATTCGATTTCGTTCAATGCAAAGCTTCATTGCCCTTATTATATTATTAATTTTGTCTAATTTTTTATTTTTAAAACTTGATAATGATGCTACAAATATATGGTAGAAGTTGTGTTCTTCTTTTTAATTATTGATATGTCATTCTATCTCTCAATCAACTTAAAAGTTTAGATTTTTAATTTTTGGGATGTGAAGGAACTTCTGTTAGGTATAAGTGGCCTAGGAACACCTAGATGGGGAGGGTTGAATAGGTGTAACGGTTATTAATCACCACTTCTTGAACCAAACCAAAACCCAACTATTGGAAGCAACACAATTAATCAATTAACAACACGCCTTAATCGATTAACTAATGCACATAACAGAATGATCAGACAAACAGATTGCACAGTTATTTAAACACAATTGAACAGAGATAATTCAGATATATTTACGCACAAATAATAAGCATATGACAGTAAACAAATATCCAGAATATTAGTTGCTGATTCAATTTATAACAGCAAGAAACTTTAAAGAAGATTCAAAGAGAAAAAGAGTGCACAAAAGGATTTTTATCCTGGTTCGTTTGTGGTCCACTGTAAACTACATCTAGGCCTCCCCTTCTGATCTAGGGAGATTTTCTTCTTCACAATATTGAGTTAAAGTATGAATACACACACCAATTCAATTACAAGCACATAGGATGCTTGTCGCGCCCCCGATTTTCGTCTACATGACCTCATTAGAGTCGTCACTACATTTTTTTCAGTCAAAAAATGTAGAAAAATCTTTGGACCCAATAACGTTGGGCCTTGGACTTTGATATCCAGGTTCGGGAGTCGATTACACCATAGGGAAGGTATTAACACCCTAGTTGTCCGTTTGAACGGTATCCTATTATATTGCATGGATTATTAATTGTGTTATTATTATTATTTTATTTGATTGTGTGATTAATTAATTAATTATTATGAAGAATTTTTTTATTTATTATTGTGCCTGACAAGAATGACCCTGGTCCTACGTATCCCTATTAAGAGAATCAAAGTTTACATAGTTCTTTAGGTCGAAAAAGTTTATTTGGTTGAGTTAATTTTATTCATTAAAAATAGTAAAGTTTAAATTCTTTTTTTTGAAAAAAAGATGTGAGCGAACCATAGCCCTTACGTCCAATACCGCATCTCATATTAAAACTTGGTTAAGAAATTCGAAATTTTGTTTTTTTTAAGACGTGAAAATATAACTAGTCTTATTAATCATAAGGAAGTGAAGTGTAACCCTTACGTCCGACACCGCATCATACTTTACGATCTGAGTTAAATATTATTTTATTTTTTTGTTGACTCATGGATGCTTGTTGTTTTTGTTTTTTTAATATGTTTTAAATTGATATATAATGATAAACTAATTAATTACATATTTTGCTTCAAAACTAAGTATTTATTAAAACATGTTGTAGTATGTATACAAAGAGTGTATTGTTTATGCATTTACCTTTTTGATGTAGTTATAATTATATGTTACAACCATGATAATTATTATTACTAATACAATTATTGATAATAAAAATAAAACAAATATACAAGCAAGTAATGAAAATTACATACCTCTCATAGCGAATCCAACAACAATGAAATGTTGCAACACAAAAAAGGTGCAAAAAAGGCTAACCAATGCAAACAAACATATAATGGAGGTAGGGACATCGATTTGGACATGTATATGAAGCTTCTCTACAATGTATACTAATGCAATTATAATTCCTCTTGAGTTTCTTTGTATTTTTTCCTCATTTTTTGGGCGGTGTTCTTGTGTATGGGAGATCTTGAATTATTGTGGATTTCTTGGTTTTTGGTTGGATGAATATGTGTGAAAGATAATGTCTAGAGAAGAGAGAAAGGATTGAAAAGCGAATTGTTTTTTATTGAGAGGATTGTTGTATGATGTAGTATATTTTGATGTTGGTGTGGATGAGAGATTTTGTGTATGGAAGATAATGTTTAGGGAGATTGTGGATCCGTTAGGAAAGAAAAAAATGGTATGAACATTTTTGGCGTTTTCTCTAGTGTCTCTTAAGGGAAGACCCCATCTATTTATAGCCAAAACCATATGAACACCAATTAATTCCTAGGAGAACATTAAGGGATTATGATTTTTTTTTTCTAATTCCCAATCTGATTTTTATCACACTTAAATGCAAGTTTTAATAGACAATTTTTCATACTCAATCAATGTATTTAATTCCAGCACATGGCCAAATTGCAAAAAAATCAATCAACATCCAAATCTTTCAAAATTCAAATCTCCACCATAATGATTATTAAAGCTCGAATTACAAATATTTGATTTTATTCTCATGGCCTTCAATATTCAAAAATTCAATTTCAATAATGATGATGAAAATATTTGATTTTATTCTCATTCAAATTTCGAATTTAAATAATAATGATCATGATTTGAAGCTTGAATTGAAAATATTTCTTGATGTAGGACACTTAGAAAGTGTTAGGACCCAACAATCATTTTTTATACCTCTTTTAAAAAACGAAAATGGATTAAATATATGTCATTATGATGTATCATTCATTAAATATTCATATCTCCTTTATCTCTTTATTTGCTGGAAATAATTTTCTTTGGAATCAATTGAAATAAAATCATTAAGTGCTAATGAATTCATTTATTTGATTTATTACCCCTTTTTCGAACAAAAATTAATTCATGTAATCTAATCGGATTCACATAAAATATATATTTAAGTTGATGAAATTTGTATCAAAAATATTTATTGAAAATTTGGTTTTTTTGAAGTATTTTTGGGCCGAACAAAATTGGATATTCACAACGCTTCTTTCTTGAAATCTAGGACCCCTAAATCCTTAGTTTGACTCTATCATTCGCCTGAGAAAACATTTCTCACGAAACAGCCCCAACCAAGATTCTTGTCCTCAAATCAAGACTTCCTAGCCTTGGTGAAGAACCTCAATCTCTATGGTGATCTGACACAAGAGACTAATCCAGAAATACACAAAAACAGGTTAAACAGTTAGGTATACTTAGCACAATAATACTTGGAATATAACAAGAAAAGACTTAAAGACTAACCCACTCACTAATCACTCAAGCCATCAAGAATTATGTGAGTTAATCAAAACAGTCATATAATCTCTCTAAAAATCTATCTAATGCATGAACATGTGAGCAAGATAAGAATGAGCATAAAAGTATGTAAAACAGTATCCAAAAACCAGAAATCAGATTAGCATAAGAACTCTCTTCTCACACATGCAATCTCTCTTGCAAATATAGTAAACAATATGCAAAATGCTTTTCTAAACAACCCTATACAATAGAATGCAATGCTATGGTTTTCTGAACGTTGCCACTTATTTATAGCAAGTAGTTTTGACATTTAGATTCGTTGCAAACAGTTAAACCAGAAATTAGTTATAACAAATAACAGACTAGTTAATCGATTAACTACCCGTTAATCGATTAACCATGCAACAGAATGACACAGAAAATAGTTGTAACAGAAAGCGTTGATTTAACAAAAAAGCAGTTGAGTTAATCGATTAAGTCACCATGTTAATCGATTAATTGGCACATTAAAGTACATGTTTCAAAAGGTAAACTTCTCATACGTTATGCATTATATACATGTTATAGCAATTATATTATGCCTAATATGTACATATAACATGTATGAATAATGCATGAACATACAATTAACTAGATGATATGTCTCATAGATATGATATGACAATTAAGATGGCTTGAGAGACTAGCACCACCTAGATTCGCCTAACGTATACCCACTTATTACGGCACACATCCTAGACTACTTAGAATATTGACTCAAATTATATCTTAGTCTAGATATGACCAAATGGGCATAAGACATGTTGATTGTTGAACCATCTTCAAGCTTTAATAGAACTTTGTCTTCATCAAAATATAGGCAACGAACGACTAGTGTTATCCTTGACACTTTGCACTTTCAACTTCTCCAAGTTAGGATCTTTAGTAGCAATACATATTTGACTTTATGAGTTTGATTCCAGGTTTGCAATTTTTTTATTAAAGTTGATTTGTTTATACTTTTAAATTCAACAATAATTTTATGAGGAAAAAGGAACCTTAGTGATGAAGTGACGAGTGGAAGAGTAATATCTATTTATTTATTTATTTCCAAAGCTTAAAAGTTGTGTTCCTCTTTTCAACTACTGATATGTGCTTCTCTTTGATAATAAACTTAAAAGTTCAGATTTTTAGGCGTTAAGGAACTCCTCTAAATTAAGATCTTTCACTACAATGCTAAACAAAATATATAGTAACTATACATTTCAATTGATTTTAAAATATTCTCAATTAATATTATTTAATCATTTTTTAAAATTTATTCTTTTCACATCAATGATTATTCTCAATTAATCAATTGATCATATCTGAAGATTATGTCGTTCACAATACCATTCAATAATTTTTGTTTGGAACACATAAATTTATTGGTTATTTTCATTTTTAAGTAATTATTTATAACAAACTTAAAGCTTACTCAGCTTTAGCTTGAGGTGACGTGTTAGATAATATTTAGATTGATAAATAATTAACCTATATATAATTTAGTTAATCTCACTTTATATGAGTTTATCTATAATTTATCTTTATCTGTTAATTATTATTTGAACTTATCATCTTACCGTTTGTAATAACATCTGCTTATATAATAAAATTGTTTGAGACTAACTCAAGTTTCATCATTATTTACCATATTAAATTTCTACAATATGAACCTCTTGTAAGAAGTTGATTTTTTAAAATAGAATTTTAAGATTTACCATATCAATTTAAAATATGAATAAAAGATCAGTTAAATCTTACTTTATTTGACTATTTTACTCTTGGTGTGAATATTATTGAGAAATTAAATAAAAAATTCCTTAAATCCAATTATTTTTTGAAAAATGCATGTATTTTAGAGTAATTAATATTTGATAAAATCAAACCAAACAATAATTATGATTGAATTGCTATAAAAACTTACACATAGGTCATGAAAGTTAATATTAAAAATGTCCGTTGAATAAAATTAAATTATTTGTATAAGATGAAAAAGTGTTTCCCACTTACTAAATGAACTCTAAAAATACCCACTTACTATCGTGTCTTATACATTAAGAGTATAAATGACTTATTTAACACCTCATGTATTTTATGGGTGCTACTTTATTAAATTAGAAAAAAGAAAAGAAGAAAAAATAAAACAAGA
>NC_032012.1:8633171-8633679 GCF_001865875.1 Lupinus angustifolius
ATGTGTTGAAGGAAGTTGGGTATGCACACATTGGTTAGTTGGGAACCAAAGAAGCAATGGAGAGGCAATTGCTGGCAGTAACACTAGCAAAACTGAAGGGTTCAACCTTGAAATTAGATAATTGCATATCCACAATCTTACTTTCAGCAGTTGAAACATCAGCCAATGCACCACTTAGAAGGATAGTTACTTTCCCATAGTTTTTAGCACGAATTGCTTCCAATGCTTTGTGAAGATTATCCAAAGCTTTACTATAATTTTCCTTGCATTCATTCAGTGATGCATCATTCTCACCTGACTTTTTAGCTTGCTTCTCAATCTTTTCTACAATATCCTTAATGTTTTCTTTCGAAACTTTTATGGAAGCTTCAAGAATACGAACAACATCAAANCTATCCTCATCAACTTCCTCATCCTCATCCTCGTCTTCATCCTATCGTCATCATCATCCTGATCCTCATCCTAATCCACATCCTCAACCTCATCCTCATCCACATCCTATCCTCAT
>NC_032012.1:8633779-8654330 GCF_001865875.1 Lupinus angustifolius
CAAGAGTTGTAAATCTCTTGTTAAAGAATGAATGATCTATAGATCAAAGCTTAACTCCACCATGTGTTGAAGGAAGTTGGGTATGCACACATTGGTTAGTTGGGAACCAAAGAAGCAATGGAGAGGCAATTGCTGGCAGTAACACTAGCAAAACTGAAGGGTTCAACCTTGAAATTAGATAATTGCATATCCACAATCTTACTTTCAGCAGTTGAAACATCAGCCAATGCACCACTTAGAAGGATAGTTACTTTCCCATAGTTTTTAGCACGAATTGCTTCCAATGCTTTGTGAAGGTTATCCAAAGCTTTACTATAATTTTCCTTGCATTCATTCAGTGATTCATCATTCTCACCCGACTCTTTAGCTTGCTTCTCAATCTTTTCTACAATATCCTTAATGTTTTCTTTCGAAACTTTTATGGAAGCTTCAAGAATACGAACAACATCAAACTTCTTCTTGTTCTTGACCAAGGGTGAGATTGTGGCAAGGCACACATCGGGTTGGTGTGTGTGGGCACATATCTTTTCAAGGTCTGGGTTGTATTCAACTTTTGATTGGTCACCATATTTTTCTTTGAGGTAATCCGAGATAGAGACAGTGGAGGGTAAAGAGTAACCAGAGGCACCACCATCTGGTGTTGGAGCTGGTGAATCAGAAGGGGGATCCATGGATGGAGTGTCAGAGAATTGGTCACTTGGTGATGATGATGGTGTTGTTGTTTCTGATGTTGTTGGTGATGATGCTGGTGGTGTTGTTGTTTCTGATGTTGTTGGTGATGATGCTGGTGGTGTTGTTGTTTCTGATGTTGTTGGTGATGATGCTGATGGTGTTGTTGTTTCTGATGTTGTTGGTGATGATGCTGATGGTGTTGTTGTTGGTGATGATGATGGTGTCTCTGTTGTTGATGGCTTATCATGGGACATGGATTTGCCAACTAGAGCAAAACATATGAGGATGATAGAGAACAAAGTTTGATTGTTGATCTTCATTGTTGTTACTTGGGAATTAGGAGGCAAGAGGACAATGGATTATTGAGAATATTGTTTGTAAAGGATAATTAATCTTGAGAGATATGGTTTTAGGTTAATTGAGCATGAAAATATATAGGATGTCATAATGAATAATAACCACTTGTTTATGTGTCTATTTTAGCATTGTTTTACGGAGTTTTGGGATGACACAAATTCACATGGAATTCAAATTTGACCAATATGATCACCATAAATTAATTCCCACTCCACAAAAATAGAGAGATTGGTAATAATGTCTCCTCCATGAGCTCCATTCATGAATGAAAATACTTTTTTCTCCATATATTTATAAACAAAATGTTATTAATTACTAAGTTAGTAGTCGTTGTGTGTGATAAGATTGATCCAATATTAAAACAAATAGTTTTTCATTATGACGAGTATATGGTACTACTCATTTTATGAATTTGAGTTTGTATAGTCTCTTCTCTTTTTTATTAATTATTAAGTACAATAAATAATATATCCGTTAAAATATTATTTTGATTATTTATTTTATTTTTAAGTTTCAATTCGACCCTCCAATAAAAAATATTATGGTCTTGGAAGGCAATTGGAGGTCTTATTTATAGATTGTGAGAAGTTATATCATGATCACTATTCATTGATGTTAAAGTTTCTTATTCCTTAATGTTAGTCTGGTTTATGTTGGAAAGTGAGTTTCACATCACCTACCGCACTGTCTTGTAAATGGTTTAAATATTTGTTGGGTTACTCCTCTCATAACCAATTGGTTTTGAGATGAAACTTTAATGTTGATTATTTGAGGATTTAAGTTAGTCTTCCTAATATGAGTATATCTTAATGAATGTTAACAGTGGGTACTGTTATCTTAGGATTGTTGTTAATCTGATAAGATTTGATAATTAAGTGATGGTATTACCTGATTATAATTAAGACTCATATTTTGTTGGACATCATATGTTGTAGCATCTCCAATGGTGGACTATTGCTAGCTCCATTTTCTGAAGTGAGCATGGGTTGGTTTATGATCAAAGTAGAGTTTGAGATTTAGTCCACAATATAAATTTTATAGATTATTTATAGTCTACAGTAATGATTTTTTAGGAATAAATAAAAAAAAAAGTTTATAATATGATTTTTAGGGATGTTAAAAAACCCGACCTATCAGTAACCATAAAAATACAATGGCAGGTACCCATAATAATAACTTATGAAACTTATGACAGTACGCCAAATATCGTAATTAACAACGGTCATTCAACAATGCTTTCTTGAATGACACTATTAAAAATGAGGCAGAAGAATATGAACAGCGCACATTAAAACAAGTGTTGTCAATTTGGGTAGGTAAATACAACTTTAACAGCGCAATCTTGAAAAAAGAAAAAGTGTTGTTGAACATCAGTGATGTTTATGCTGACTTGAATGAGTTATGTTTAACATCAATATTTATAGGAAGCAATGTTAATGTATATCTATTCCACAACACAGGATTAAAGAAGCGCTGTTGAAGATAACATAATAACAACGCTTTCTTTAATGTGCGCTGTTGCTTTTATACGACGTTTTACATATCATAAAAATCAATGGTAGAGTGTTTTATGCGTCTCTTCGTTTTTATGCAAACTCTTTGTTTTCATAGAAAAATTAATTGGTTGCTCATCTGCTAAGGACGACGATAATGATTATCTTTCCATTTGAATCTATATATTTTTATTGTGGTTCACTCAATATTTTTTATGTGTTGTTCTGTTTCAGTAAGTATGATTTACTCCATGTTTTTATGATATCCACCCGGACAATGTACCAAAGCTTTTGGAATTATGATACCTAATTCTAGTGTGAAGGTGATTATATATCATATTTAGTTGAATGACAAAATATTAATAGTGTCGGACGAAGGACAAAGATCATATGTTCCAATTTTTTTATTTATGTCCTTAATCAATTAAACTTCATAAAATAATAATAAGATATTAATTTCTATTTTTATAATTATTCTTTTTAATTGAATGAAAGTTTCTAATTAATTTAAGATATAAAATGGGACATGAATCCCCGAACATAATGCTACAGAAAAATGTTATAGGAGATTTTATTTCTAATTTATTTGCATTCAACATACTTAATGTTAGGTATTAGTGGCCTAGGAACACCTAGAAGAGAGGGGGTTGAATATGTGTAGCGGTTATCAATCACCGCTTCTTGCACCAAAACCCAATTCTAGAAATAGTCTAGTTAATCAATTAACACCTAGTCTTAATCGATTAACACATGCACAAAACAAAATGATTAGAGAGGCAGATTGCACAGTTATTTAAAATCAATTGAACAGAGATAAAACAGATATTTTTAAGTACTATTAATAAGCATATGGCAGTGAACAATTATGCAAAATATCATCTATAAATTCAAATTGAAACAACAAGAAAAGTAAAGAAGATTTAGGGAGAGAACATCGTGCAAAGATGAATTTTTATCCTGGTTCGTTTGCGGTCCAGTGCAAACTACATCCAGACCTCCTCTTCTGATCTTTAAGAGTTTTTCTTCTTCACAATATTGAATATACATATGATTACACACACAAATTCAAATTACAAAACATATGACGCTTCTTTCTTGAAATCTAGAACACCTAAACCCTTGGTTTGACTCTACCCATCGCCTGAGAAAACCTTTCTCGCGAAACAGTCACAACCGAGATTCTTGTTCTCAAATCGAGACCTCCTAGTCTCGGTGAAGAATCATAATCTCTGTGGTGGTACGACACCAAGAGATCAATCCAAAATACACAGAAAACAGATTAAAACAGCATGGTATTATAAGCACAATAATGTTTGAAATATTACAAGTAAAAGACCTTAAGACTAACCCACTCACTAATCACTCAAGCCATCAAGAACATGTGAGTTAATAAAAAACAGGAATCAATATATCTCTCTAGCAATATTTACAAATAATGCATGAACATGTGAGCAAGATAAGAATGAGCATATGAATATGAAAAACAATATGCAACACAGAAACCAATTTAGTATGATAACTCTCTTCTCACACATGCAACTCTCATGCAAAAATAGAATACAAAACAAAATATCCTCTCTAAAATCAGTCCTATACAGTGGAATGTAATGCTACAGTTTTCTGGAAGTTGCCTCTATTTATATTAGACAATTTTTACAGTTGGATTCGTTGCAAACAGTTAAACGGTTAAAACAGAACTCAATTATAACAAATAATAGACCTGTTAATCGATTAAGACTACCTGTTAATCGATTAACCAGTGCAATAAAATGAAACAGAAAATAGTTGTAACAGAAACACTGATTTAACAGAAAAATAGTTGAGGTAATCGATTAAGTCACCACGTTAATCGATTAACTGGCATATTAAAATACATGATTCAAAAATAAACTTCTCATATGTTATACACAACTTCTATACATGTTCTAGCAATTATATTATGTCTAATATGCACATATAACATGTATGATTAATGCATGAACATACAATTAACTAGATGATATATGTCATGGATATGATATGACAATTATGATGGTTTGAGAGACTTGCACCTAGGTTCACCTCACCTATACTAACTTACTACGACACACATCCCAGACTACTTAGAATAATGACTATATTTTATATCCTAGTCTAGATATGACCAAATAAGCACTAGGCATGTTGATTGTTGAGTGATCTTCAAACTTTAATAGAACCTTGTCTTCATCAAAACATAGGCAAGGGATTGCTAGTGCTATCCTTGACACTTTGCAATTTTACTTAATACTTGTGGAGGTGAGTAGAATTGCACTAACATAATCTCTAGCCCCAATTTATAGGTAAGCCTCAGTTATACGATTGGATTGAAGTCGCCATTATATTTTTTGGGTCAGAATATAAAAACCTTATATAAGCTCATTTTGAGGAATGCACTAGTCTTGAAAGTTGAAATTCATAATCGAAAGATAAGTGTGGTAAAACATTACATCTTATTTAACGTATTAACAATTATTGACATGCTTGCATTGTCTTAGCGAAAAAACATATAATAAATTGGTGAATGATGGATGGTAATATCTCTTCTCAGTAGAGATGATAAAATGGGTCATTCTATCTATTATGTCTGTGCGCGCAAATTTAAACGGACGCAGACATGTTTGCATTGTCTTAGCGGATAAAATGACATGATTGACCCGTTTTAAAACTAGCTAACTGATATGTATGCGGCCAGAAGACATTGACGAATAATTTATAAAAAATAATAACATAACAAATTAAAATGAAATTAAATAAATTAATTGAAAGATAACAAAAATTTAAAAAAACTTGATATTTTAGATGAAGTTGACTAAATTATATTACATCATAATTTTTGGAGACATTAAATCACATTGCATCATAACTTATTTAAATTTTTATTCTTCTTTTCCTTAAATTAATGCACGTAGACCTTCCATCATGCCCAATAGAAATATGCCCACAAGCTTGGCAGGCAAATGGGTCGGGAAAATGAGAAAAATTTATATGACCTATTTACAAAACATTATGGGCTATGTAGGCACATAATTTATAAGGCATTGTGAAATAAGCAATCGATGAAGTAAATAAAAGATATGTAATATAATAATATCTCTATTTTAAATAGGAAAAATCAGATTTTCATGTCTTCTTTAACAAAAAAGAATAAAGTACATCCTAATAACAGAAAATGAATTATCTAATAAAAAAAAATATTATAGAACTTCAAAGAATAAAATATGTACATTAAATATCACAATTGTTAAAAAATAATAGAAATATCACACATCTAACTACGGTATCGAAACAATATATTTTTCAAAGAATAAAAATGAAACTTCAAATTTTTAGACAATTTTTTTGTAATAAAGCATGTAAAAAATTCTTGCAAATATCACAATAATTATTCTTTAAGATATCAACATTTTTAAAGTAAACAATAACGCATTGTTAATAATAATATATTCTCGGCAATATATTGATTTAATAAAGTATACGAGTAAGCTTAATTCAAATGATAAAATGTAGACTATGCGGGCGCGCCCGCGGACAATACCCGTTTTGCCATCTCTACTCGCAGGTAAGATTTTTTTTACCATTTTCTGCTCTAGTTACATATTTTACTTTTTGTCACATTAACATTTTTGGTGCGCATTGTATGGACATGAGTATGGCGGATAAGATGACCCTAATTGCCAATACTAGTGACCCTAATCACTCATTACATTTTTTTGTTTTTGTTTATTCACTTTCCAATAAGATGTAACAAACAACCAATATTTTTTAGCAATCATCTTTAACTATGAGTCATAGTATTTCTTTTAATCATTAATTAATTTAGGAATCAACCATAAATGTAGGTATGCCCATTAACATTACAAGGTTATGGATGTGCACTTATGAAAACTAAATACATTACTATTAATAGAAAAAATAAAGCCATTAGAGGCAGATATAAATATGTTGATTTAGTTTATAAAACAGTAAAAAGACATGCATGTTTTTTATTTTATTTTACTAATCAACTATTGGGATTCAATGAAATCATTGGCAATTAAATGTATACCACTATATTTACTATTTAAGAGTTATGAGCGTAATAATATGCATGAATCTAGATTATCGCACATTTGATCACTCGAGACCATGTGGCCATAGAGAACTCTCATGTAGAAATATGAAATATATTTTATTTAAAAAATGGTTAATTTATTCTCTTAACCTATTTCGGTTTTAAGTCAGATGTTTCTAATAATCTATGCTATAGATAAAGTCAAAACTTGAAATAACTTTCTTCCTGGTGTAATTTTCATTTCCTATATTGCCCTTAACATTATTTAATTTTTATAAAAAAACTATAAAATCCTAAGCAACTACCATCAATACATTAATTAACCACATATTTCACCTTAAATTAAACATTATCATAAACACACAAAAAATATAATATATAAAAATTGAATATGTAGTATCACACAATATTCGCTGGCAGGCACGAAGTGCCTGTACACACTAGTAATGGTAATAATAAATGACTAAATTTATTTTTACCATCTTTGTTATTCAAATTTCAAAACATTGAAATGATTATATTCAGATTTAAAAATCAAATGACTATTACAAGTGAAATATAATCATATCTATTTCATAATTATGTAACATGTAAGAGTTTGATGTTAAAAAAACTACCAAATCTTTAATGTGTTATACATATTTTTCAAATGTAAAAAACAGAAAAAAAATAAGCATATAAAAATAAAAAATAATGATAGAAAATGAAGATATAAAATGTTAATTTATTTATAAAAAATTAATTAATAATATTTACTATCTAGAAAATAAAAATAAATAAAATTACAAGATAAATATAATACTAAAAGCAAAATATAAATAGAGAATAGTCAAGATATTATTTCTCTTTTATGTTGTTAAGTTTATGAGTTTAGTTTTATGTATTATCTATATCTATATCTATACTATATATAAAGCTAAAACTTGAAATAACTTCCATCATGGTATAATTTTCATTTCCTATATTGCCCTTAACATTATTTAATTTTTATAAAAAAACTATAAAATCCTAAGCAACTACCATCAATACATTAATTAACCACATATTTCACCTTAAATTAAACATTATCATAAACAAAATAAAAATATAAATACATTTTAATTCAAAAAATGAAATATATAAAAATTGAATATGTAGTATCACACAATATTCGTCGGCAAGCACGAAGTGCCTGTACACACTAGTCAATATAAAAGCAAAAACATAAAATAACTAACTATTTATGGTGTAATTTATAGTTCCCTATTTTATCCTTACTATTTTCTACCTAAAAAACTAAATACACAATGTTTCCTTCATTCACATTATTACTTAGTTTTCAAAAACTATAATCTTTATTACTTTTTAACCATATTTTTTTAGAACTGTTTAAAACCTTCCATTTGAATTAATTTAAAAAAAAAACTGCACGTTAGATACTTTTTTAAAAACTACCACATTCAAAGAAATTGTTGCCCAAATTATATAATTTGAAAGTATAACACATCTTTAGTTATTATTCTTTCCACTACATTATTTTAGGATGTTATTTCTAAAAAAGACAAAGCAATGCACCAAAGGTGCTGCAAAAATATAATGTTACCCACTACTACCATTTCCCATTTTTATTCTCCATTATCTTCTTCTTCCAATTTTCAGGTATTTCTTTTTTCTTTCAAATAAGAGATTTGACAATAACTACATTTCAAGGTTATACAATATATTCCATGAACGAATTCAATAAATAAATGTTCGACATTCTCTTTTATTCTGTACTTTATGTTAATGAAGTTATGTTGTTACATTGGTTAATTTTTAAAATATGTTGTTCATCTAGGAAGTGGAGTTGTTGGAATAATAGTCCTTCAATCAAAAGAGAAGGATGTTTCAATCAACACGGATGATGCATTGGCATTCCACTTTGGTGTTGTAATTGATAGTATAATAAAGAAAATATTGAATTGGTTTTTTTGTTGTTGGTGGCCACTTCAAAAGCTCATAAGTCCGGTGAGTCAACTGACTTTTTTATAATTGGTTCCAATGAAATCTTTACTGACCCACATTGATGCTAATTAGAACTTTACAATCTTTACTAACTTAATTTCTAATTAATTTATCTACATTTAAGAGTGATAAATTTTATAATTTTATCTTATTGAATGATATTTATTATTTTAGTTTTTAATATAACTGTTACATGCTTACTATTTATCTTTACTTCTTCTATGCAAAGTAAATAACATATGTGATTTGGAAAGATAATTGGTAATTTAACTTATTTAGAATATTTTTGGGTACATAACTTATTTGGAATATGAGTTATTACCAAAAGATCATGTTATGAAAAATGTGATAAAAGTATACTAATAACTTACAATTTACTCAATAATATTTTTATAGATGGTTGTTTCCACATAAAACCATCCCATAATTTTGGGTAGAAGGCGTGGTCTTATTCATTCATATGTTTTACTACATTTGATGGATGTAAAAATATACATAATCAATTGAAATATAACTACTATCATAAAGTATATAAAAATTCTATATAGTAAGTTATAAAGTCAAAATATGTATATATTTGTTGGTATGGAAACAACCATTATTTGTAAGAGAAGTAATATGAGCTCCTTTTAAATCTCATATTTTCATTATTATTTTATGTTCCAATGAAAATTAAATTGTAAATAATTGTTAATTATTATATATATATGGTTGGAAAACTAAAAGACTATGAATTACTATTATACGCTACCAACCCTTCCTTTTTATATGAACCATTGATATGGGGTAAAGAAGAAATTGATTAAATATCTCATTAATGCATGATCAATGAGTGAGGATCAGTTAGATCAAATAATTTTATTTCATATAATAACTTTTCTAAGTGAATTGAGATTGAAACTTTTAATTTGTTTTTATGTTTATTTTTAATTGATATATTTAATTTATCTATATAATACTTAATTGATTATGACCGCAAAAACATATAATTTTATACTAAATTATAAAACAAATTCAATAAAATCATTGTTTAATAGAGATTAATACTTCTATTAAACACATTCAATAAACCACATATCTGATATAACAACTCAGTTACAAATATAAATATATAATTCCACTACTTGTTCATTTAAGTCAGATTATTATATTGATTGAATATAGATATCTAAGGTACATGTATAATTTCATAAAGGAAAATGACCTATAAAGATAATTGTAAGTGATTCAATTATTTTGTTCAATTTTTAAATAATAGAATTGAATAATTCCCTCAATCAAATATGTTCAACTCCAAATTATAATATCTAACATAAATTAATATATTTGATATTTATATCATATAAATTATACATCATAAACAATAAGAAAACGGATTGACATGTACGAGAGTGTCTGTCAACACAATGGTAGTAATTATTATGAAAGTACAGAATATAATGGTTAATTTATTATTTATTGATATTATAAAATATATTTATACTATTTGTGCATTCTAATAAAATTTAATAATGAGATAGATAAAAAAAGATAACACTAAATCAATGAAAAAGGATTTGAAAAGATAAAAAAAATAAGGCATCATATAATTGATTGTGAATCTGATGATGCTTTATAAAGAGGTTGGGTTGGGAGTGTTAATGTTAGAAGAGAGAAGCGACAGAAAATGAGAATGTGAGAATTATGTGTTGAAGGAAGTTGGGTATGCACACATTGGTTAGTTGGGAACCAAAGAAGCAATGGAGAGGCAATTGCTGGCAGTAACACTAGCAAAACTGAAGGGTTCAACCTTGAAATTAGATAATTGCATATCCACAATCTTACTTTCAGCAGTTGAAACATCAGCCAATGCACCACTTAGAAGGATAGTTACTTTCCCATAGTTTTTAGCACGAATTGCTTCCAATGCTTTGTGAAGATTATCCAAAGCTTTACTATAATTTTCCTTGCATTCATTCAGTGATGCATCATTCTCACCTGACTTTTTAGCTTGCTTCTCAATCTTTTCTACAATATCCTTAATGTTTTCTTTCGAAACTTTTATGGAAGCTTCAAGAATACGAACAACATCAAACTTCTTCTTGTTCTTGATCAAGGGTGAGATTGTGGCAAGGCACACATCCGGTTGGTGTGTGTGGCCACATATCTTTTCAAGGTCTGGGTTGTATTCAGCTTTTGATTGGTCACCATATTTTTCTTTGAGGTAATCCGAGATAGAGACAGTGGAGGGTGAAGAGTAACCAGAGGCACCACCATCTGGTGTTGGAGCTGGTGAATCAGAAGGGGGATCCACAGATGGAGTGTCAGAGAATTGGTCACTTGGTGATGATGATGGTGTTGTTGTTTCTGATGTTGTTGGTGATGATGTTGATGGTGTTGTTGTTGGTGATGATGATGGTGTCTCTGTTGTTGATGGCTTGTCATGGGACAAGGATTTGTCAACTAGAGCAAAACATATGAGAATGATAGAGAACAAGGTTTGATTGTTAATCTTCATTGTTGTTACTTGGGAATTAGGATGCAAGAGGAAAATGGATTATTGAAAATATTGTTTGTAAAGGAGAATTAAGCTTGAGAGATATGGTTTTAGGTTAATTGAGTATGAAAATATATAGGATGCCATAATGAATAATAACCACTTGTTTATACTTCTATTTTAGCATTGTTTCGCAAAGTTTTGGGATGACACAAATTCACATGGAATTCAAATTTGACCAATATGATCACCATACATTAATTCCCACTCCACAAAAATAGAGAGATTTGTAATAATGTCTCATCCATGACCTCCATTGAAGAATGAAAATACTTGTTTTACCAAATATTCATAAACAAAAGGTTATTAATTACTCATGTTAGTAGGCATTATGTGTGATGAGAGTGATCCAATATTAAAGTCGAGTATATGGCACTACTCATTTTATAAATTTCAGTTTGCATAGACTCTTCTCTTTTTTATTAATTATTAAGTACAATAAATAATATATCTGTTAAAATATTATTCTGATTATTTATTTTATTTTTAAGTTTCAATTTGACCCTCCAATGAAAAATATTATGGTCTTGGAAGGCAATTGGAGGTCTTATTTATAGATTGTGAGAAGTTATATCATGATCACTATTCATTGATGTTAAAGTTTCTTATTCCTTAATCTTAGTCTGGTTTATGTTGAAAAGTGAGTTCCACATCATCTATCTCATTGTCTCGTAAATGGTTTAAATATTTGTTGGGCTACTCCTCTCATAACCAATTGGTTTTGAGATGAAACTTTAATGTTGATTATTTGAGGATTTAAGTTAGTCTTCCTAATATGAGTATATCTTAATGAATGTTAACAGTGGGTACTGTTATCTTAGGATTGTTGTTAATCTGATAAGATTTGATAATTAAGTGATGGTATTACCTGATTATAATTAAGACTCATATTTTGTTGGACATCATATGTTGTAGCATCTCCAATGGTGGACTATTGCTAGCTCCATTTTCTGAAGTGAGCATGGATTGGTTTCTGGTCGAAGTAGAGTTTGAGATTTAGTCCGCAATATAAAATTTATAGATTATTTATATTTCTAAAGTAAAGATTTTTTTAGGAATAAATAAAAATATTCTATAATATAATTTTTAGGGATGTTAAAAAATCCGACCTATTAGTAACCATAAAAGTATCATAATAAATACTTATAATAATAACTTAAGAGTGATAATGAATTTTATGATATTCACTATATGAGTACTTGATAGGACAATGTACCAAAGCTATTGGAAAAAAAATCCATATTGTTATTTAAAATATAATTTCATTTTAGAAACAATTTATAACACTAATAAAAGATATCTAATTCTAATGTGACAGTGATTATATGTCATATTTAATTGAATGACAAAATATTAATGGTACTAGATGAGGATAAGGATAATTTGTCTTACAATTGTTTTACTCATGTTCCTCATCAATTAAACTTTATAAAATAATATTAAAATATTAATTTCTATTTTTATGATTTTTCTTTTTAGTTGAATAAAAGTTTCTAATTAATTTAAGATATAAAATGGGACATGAATAACGTAATGCTACGAAAAAAATGTTATTAAAGATTTTCATTCTAAATTATTTGCATTCAACATACTTAATACTTGTGGAGGTGAGTATAATTGCTCTAACATGACCGAGCACCGATTTATGGTTAAGCCTTAGTTACACAATTGAAGTTGCTATTATGTTTTTTGGATCAAAATATAAAAACCTTATTTAAGCCCATTTTGAGGAATGCACTAGTTTCTAAAGTTGAACTTCAGAATTGAAAGATAAGTGTGGTATAATATTACATCTTATTTAACATATTAGTAATTATTGACAACATATAAAAGATAATAAGAGAAAGAGAAAAAAAAATATATATATATATATAATAAATCGGTGAATGATGGATGATAATATCTCTTCTTAGTAAATATGGTAAAATAGGATGTCCTGTTTGTTTTGTGTGTCATTGCAAAGTTAAACGGGTGCAAACATGCTAGTATTGTCTTAGCGAACAGAATAACATATTTTCAACGTTCTAAATTGGCTAAACATATAGGTGACTCGAAAACATTGATGAATAATTTATAAAAAAATAATAATATAACAAATTAAATAAATTAATTGAAAAAGGACAAAATTTTAAAAAAAACTTTGATATTTTAGAAGTTGACTAAATTATATTACATCACAATTTTTTTGAAGCATTGATATTTTTTTGAGTCGGGCAAATGAGAAAAATTTACATGCCCCATCTACAAAAAAATATGAGGTATGCGGGTGCATGTGAGCATTCCTCATTTTGCCATATATACTCTTACAATATAACATTTTTTTCTAATTTCTTCACAACTTCTTTTTCTTGTTTAGTTTTACACTATTTAATTTTCACCAGCCCATTGATAAGACTTTTTTTACCATTTTCCCCTCTAGTTACACATTTTACTTTTTGCCATATTAATATTTTATCTATTTTTTTTCACAATTTCTTAATGTCTAATTTTTCATAACTAAATTTTCATTATATTCCTCTAATGACCTTATACATCTCATTCAATTTTATCATTTCAAATTGTTTGCATGCACTATTTTTTATTTTATATCTTTCTATTGTACTCATTTGAGTTCTAATGAAGCAATACAAAATTACCAAAGTAAATGCACATATATAGTACAAATAAGTTAATGAAAGCTCGTCATATGGATAACATTCACGGTTGCAACGAATTAGACACCCTATTTTTATTTAGTATATCTATTTTTCGATATTATTAAAAAATTATTTTGGAAAGTTATTTTTTCTATAAAATTTTTTGGGACTTTTGCATTGGAGAAAATAGGATCTCCACACATGACGAGGAAAGGAATGTAATGGTTTAAATATGAGTTGTGGTGGGTGAAATTAAGAATTAAGTTAAGAGAGTAGTTTATCTAAAAACTTATTATTTTATTAATTTTCGAAATTAATTTTATAATTAATTGAAAAGGGTTGCAACAATATTATAAACACATTTATCAATTGTTTATCTGGTCAGTTTTTATTGAAAATAACGGGATAAATATTAACTTCCCCTCTTAATTTTGGACAAATTAGAAACTCTATTTTTATTTAGTATTTTTATTTTTCGATATTATTAAATAAATAAATTTGAAAATTTATTTTTTCTATAAAACGATTTTGGGATTTTTTTTGATCGGAGAAAATAGGATGTCCATACATGACGAGGAAAGGAATGTAAAGGTTTAAATATGAGTTGTTCTGGGTGAAATTAAGAATCAAGTTAAGAGAGTAGTTTATTCTAAAAGATTATTATTTCTCTCGAATAATTCATATGCTAAATATTTAAAAAAGACAAATGAAATTGGATTAATGGAATGGATATAAATTTTTAATTTGTTGCGATACAGTTTGAAAGAAATTAAATACATAGATTTACAATGATTGTAGACAATATTTTGGCATAATGATTCTTGACAAATAAAAATATATATTTCTCTTTGATATAAATATTGTGCATATCACAACCTTTTATCCCAATCAGAGACGAAGCATTGCTGTGTGGAAACCTCTCTTATATAAAACAACATATTAGGTTTATGGGAAAAGCTTCACTTCAAGTGTTTCTCTTTGTGTTCCTCTTTTTAGTTGCATCTGGTAAGTGTTACTATTCCTTCTTACTAATCTATAACTAGGTTACATATGGATTGGTTGAAATGAAATTTAGCACCTGTGTCAAAACTACCTATATCTTGAATTATTTTTCTTTGATTAGAAAAATTATTTAAAGAATATTAATTTATTACATCTTTCTAATTACTAATAATTAATATTTGTCAGGCTCGATGGCGCAAGCTATTCAACTTGATAATCAATGGCTATGTGCTATAGACGAGCAATGTGTTAGACATTGTGGCCCACGATGCCCTAAAGCAAAGTGTGTTGGTGAATTTTGCTTTTGCAATTGTGATGCTATATGAGTGCATATGCAAAAATCATTGTAACATTCAATGACTTTGTTCATGAATAAATAACGAATTTCGAAGATCGATGAAATAGAATATATTCACAATAATGTCTAAAATTGTGTACTTAATTTCAGATATATTATTTTTAAGTGGTTATATTTTTTTGATTAAGAAAAATTGTATTAAAGGAGCATAAGGGGTGCCCACCCAATACAAAAAAAGAAACAAATCACAACTTTGTCGCACTTAGCGTTATACAAAGATTAGGATCCATACACCAATTAGAAAACGACAAAGATTTATGAGGAACAAAAGAGATCAACCAAATTCAAGATCTAGTTTGAATCAAATCAAATAAATGCACATAGCTCGGAGTCTTCTCCTGAAAAATAACTTCATTTATCATAATACATACTGACCAAACCACCGCGTACCATAGTATTCTCCACAACTTTACACATCTATCGCTTTTAAAAGTATCATGAAGCTTGAAAAAATCCATAATTGTTGAAGGTATTGTGATAGGAACTTGAAGCCAAGTGTAAAAACCTTACCAAACACTTGCAACAAAGTCACAAGATATAAACAAGTGATCAATAGTTTCAATATGATTATTGCAAAAAGTACAAACCATATCATCCGCACTCACAATAATATTCCTCTTAAGAAATTCATCCTTTGTTGGCAGTCGTCCTCTTAAGAGTTTCCAGACAAAACAACAAACATTTGAAGGCAAACAATTAATCCAACAATTGTTTAGCACAATACCTAAAGAAGATTGTTGTTGATTCATCTGAGCCAAGTAAAATGTTTTCACCACATAGTCACCCGATCCGTCAAGTCCCCATCTCCATGTGTCACTTGAATCCAGCTTATATGAATGGTGATTAATTAGATCATAAAGATTCTTAATTTTCCATAATTGGACATATCATAAGTGTGTAATCTATAATAAAACATCAAATCTATCCAACATTTTTGAATTATCAACAATTATTGGTATGTGTTGAAGTCTATTGATTATCCGTATATACCTTTGCATTCAAATTAAAGACATTATTTTGATATACATAATTTATGCTAAAATTGAACACATTGTATTATATTTTATTGGATTTAATGAATTAAGATACACATATATTACTTTATTATACAACATTAAAACCTTAAACATAATTCTCACATTCTCATTTTCTGTTTCTTCTAACATTAACACTCCCAACCCAACCTCTTTATAAAGCATCATCAGATTCACAATCAATTATATAATGCCTTCTTTTTTTCTTTTCAAATCCATTTTTGATTGATTTAGTGTTATCTTTTTTTTTTATTAATCTCATTATTAAATTTTATTAGAATGCAAAAATAGTATAAATATATTTTATAATATCAATAAATAATAAATTGACCATTATATTTTTTACTTTCATAATAATTACTATATAAATCATATATGATAACTACAATTAGTTGTTAGAGAGGAAAAAAACTTTTATATTGATAATACATAAAAACTAAACTCATAAACTTAACAACATAAAAGAGAAATAATATCTTGACTATTCTCTATTTATATTTTACTTTTAGTATTATATTTATCTTTCAATTTTATTTATTTTTATTTTCTAGATAGTAACTATTATTAATTAATTTTTTAAATAAATTAACATTTTATATCTTCATTTTCTATCATTATTTTTTATTTTTATATGCTTATTTTTTTATCTGTTTTTACATTTGAAAAATATGTATAACACATTAAAGATTTGGTAGTTTTTTTTAACATCAAACTCTTCCATGTTATATAATTATGAAATAGATATAATTATATTTTACTTGTAATAGTCATTTAATTTTTTAAATCTGAATATAATCATTTCAACATTTTGAAATTTGAATAACAAAGATGGTAAAAATAAATTTAATCATTTATTATTAAAAACATCTTTACTCAAAACCGAAATAGCTTTAAGAGAATAAATTAACCATTTTTTAAATAAAATATATTTCATATTTCTACATGAGAGTTCTCTTTAACCACATGGTCTCGAGTGATTTTCAAATGTGCGATAATCTAGATTCATGCATATTATTATGCTCATAACTCTTAAATAGTAAATATAGTGGAATACATTTAATTGCTAATGATTTCATTGAATCCCAATAGTTGATTAGTAAAATAAATAAAAAACATGTATATATTTTTATTGTTTTATAAACTAAATCAACATATTTATATCTACCTCTAATGGTTTTTTTCCCCTATTAATACTAATGCAAATTTAGTTTTCATAAGTGCACATCCATAACCGTGTAATGTTAATGGGCATACCTACATTTATGGTTGATTCCTAAATTAATTAATGATTAAAAGAAATACTATGACTCATAGAGTTAAAGATGATTGCTAAAAAATATTGGTTGCTTGTTACATGTTATTGGAAAGTGAATAAACAAAAACAAAAAAAATGTAATGAGTGATTGGGGTCCCTAGTATTGGCAATTAGGGCTACCCTACCCGCCCTGCTCATGTTCACACAATGTGTATCAAAATGTTAATGTGACAAAAAGTAAAATGTGTAACTAGAGCAGAAAATGGTAAAAAACTCTTACCTGTGAGTAGAGATGGCAAAATGGGCATTGTCCGCGGGCACGCCTACATAGCCCACATTTTATTATTTGTATTAAGCTTACTATATACTTTATTAAATCAATATGTTGCCGAGAATTTACTATTATTAACAATGCGTTATTGTTTACTTTAAAAATTTTAATATCTTAATGAATAGTTATTGTGATATTTGCAAGAATTTTTTTACATTCTTTATTACAAAAAATTTGCATTAAAAAAATAAAGTTCATTTCTATTATTTGAAAAATATATTATTTCGATACCCCATTTAGATGTGTGATATTTCTATTATTTTTTAACAATTGTGATATTTAATGTACATATTTTGTTCTTTAAAGTTCTATGATATTGTTTTTTTATTCTATATTTAAGTACCACTTTTTTATTAGCCAAAGGAGATAATTCATTTTCTGTTATCAGGATATTTTATTCTCATTTGTTAAAGTAGACATGAAGATCTGATTTTTTTTATTAAAATAGAGTTATTATTATATTAGATATCTTTTATTTACTTCATCGATTGCTTATTTCACAATGCCTTACAAATTATGTGCCTACATAGTGTCGTTCAGAATTATATATGACAAAATTACGAATGCTCACATGCCCTCCGGCATAGCCCATAATGTTTTGTAAACAGGTCATGTAAATTTTTCTCATTTTCCCAACCCATTTGTCTGCCAAGCCTGTGGGCGTATTTCTATTGGGTAGGATGGGCGGTCTGCGGGCATTAATTTAAGAAAAAGAAGAATAATAATTTAAATAATTTATGATGCAATATAATTTAATGTATCAAAAAATTGTGATGTAATATAATTTAGTCAACTTCATCTAAAATATCAAAGTTGTTTTAAATTTTTGTTCTCTTTCAATTAATTTATTTTTAATTTTTTATATTATTATTTATAAACTATTCATCAATGTCTTCTGGCCACCTACATATCAGTTAGCTAGTTTTAAAACGGACAATGCATGTCATTTTATCTGTTGAGACAATGCAAACATGTATGCGTCCATTTAAATTTGCAAGCACAGACATAATAGATAGGGTGATCCATTTTATCATCTCTACTAAAAAAAGATATTACCATCCATCGTTCACCGATTTATTATATGTTTTTTTATCTTTCTCTTATTTCGGTCTTTTATATGCCGTCAATAACTGCTAATACGTTAAATAAGATGTAATATTTTACCACACTTATCTTCAGATTATGAATTTCAACTTTAAAGACTAGTGCATTCCTCAAAATGAGCTTAAATAAGGTTTTTATATTCTGACTCAAAAAACATAATGCCAACTTCAATCTAATCGTATAACTTAGGCTTACCCATAAATCGGGGCTGGAGATTATGTTAGTGCAATTCTACTCACCTCCACAAGTATTTAGTATGTTGAATGCAAATAAATTAGAAAGAAAATCTCCTATAACATTTTTCTGTAGCATTACATTCAGATTCATGTCCCATTTTATATCTTAAATTAATTAGAAATTAATATTTTATAATTATTTTATAAAGTTTAATTGATTAAAGACATGGATAAAAAAATTGGAACAAATGATTTTTGTCCTTTGTCCGACACCATTAATATTTTGTCATTCAATTAAATATGATATACAATCACATTCACACTAGAATTAGGTATCATTTACTAGTGTTATAAATTGTTTCAAAAATAAAATTATATTTTAAATAAAAATTATGGATATTATTCCAAAAGCTTTGGTACATTGTCCTATCTGAAAGTGCAAAGCGTCAAAGATTGCATTAGTAATGTTTTGCATATGTTTTGATGAAGACAATGAGTTAATTAAAGCTTGAAGATGACTCAACAATCAACATGTTGATGGCTCAAGTGGTGTCTTATTAGGCTTGGGTTATAATTCTTTATTATCTTTTTAGAAGTCTAAGATGTTTGCCATAGATATTGAGTCTAGGTTAGGTAAACCTAGGTGTGAGTCTCACAAGACTTAATAAAGTAATTAATCCACTAAAATGAGACATCATCTATAAGTATATGATAATTAGGTTCATACATTTTATACATTGATTTTATGCATTAAAGATATTATATTTCGACATCATGTATTGCATGAGCATATATCATATAAGTAGTTTACCATTTAATCATGTATTAAAAATACATTGGTTAATCGATTAACCCCATGACTTAATTGATTAACGTGAGTATTTTCTGTTGTTTCAACTGCATAACTGAAAAACCGTTTTTAGAGGCAAAATATGTTTCGTATAAATACTGGCTAATTGCAGAAACGACTAAGAAGAAAAAAAGAGAGAAAAAACACAAGAGAAAAGAGATAGATCATCATTGTTAGAATCTATTAAGAGAGTGTTGAATTAGGAGAAAGATTAGATCATGCTAAGGCATTAGTTTTCATATTCATATTGCATGATTCTTTGAAAAGCTTTCTTGCATCATTCTTGTGTTTCTTGAAAAGAAAAAGGGATAGTTCTTTATGATTGCATATTTTCATAAACCTCATGCATGAACATTCATATTAGACTAAGACGTCTTGTGAGTTCTTGCTTAGGTTTTTAGGTTTTGATCTTTATTGTAATATTCGAGTATTAAGTACTCATTAATAACTCAAAGCATTGTTAATTCAAGGATTGGGAAAATCGTAGCTGCGGTTAGGTAAGGTATTCTTCACACAAAGACTTGGAGGTCTTGGGATAAAGAGCGATATCTTGGCTGGAGCCGAATCGCGTAAGAAAAGATTTTTTGGGAGGCGGTTTTGGGAAAGGTCAAACCAAGGGTGACAAAGTTCTTTGGGTTCCAAAAAGGAAGCGTTCAAGTTTTGTATTTGGAAGCGTGTATGTAACGTACATT
>NC_032012.1:8654430-8656135 GCF_001865875.1 Lupinus angustifolius
TTTTCTATCCTTTTCTCTTTTATATTTCAAGATGTTTTAATGCGAGTTTGAAATTAATATTTTGCATGCTTGTTCCTTGCTATGTTCTTGTTAATCTTGCATAAAAGTATCTGTTGTATATCTGTTTGTGTGTTGGTTAATAATTGTGCAAGTTGTTGTACTGATCATTTTGATTCTATTACTGGTTAATCGATTATAAATAGTACTTAATCGATTAACTGGGCATATTCAGCAAGTGTGTAAAAACCCAAAAAATGAAACTTGAGCTCCACCGCATCTATTCAACCCCCTTCTAGGTATATTCTGTCATTGATACTTAACACTACCAAGTACTTATAAGATGGATATCATAAAAACATGGAGTAAACCTCACTTACTGAAATAGAACAAATAAAAAAATATAGAGTGAATCACAAGAAATATATATAGATTCAAATGGAAAGAGAATTTGCATAGAAACGAAGAGACGCATAAAGCACTCCACCATTAATTTTATGATATGTAAAATATAGTATAAAAGCAACATAGCATATTTAAGAAATTGTTGTTCTTATGTCATCTTCAATCGCGCTTCTTTAATCCTACGTTGTGGAATATATGTACATTAACAATGCTTCCTATAAATTAGGTTGTTAAACAAAACTCTTTCAAGTCAGTGTTAACATCACTAATGTTCAACAACTTTTTTTCAAGACTGCATTATTAAAGTTGTATTCACATACCCAAATTGACAGTGTTTGCTTTAAGGTGTATTGTTGATATTCTTTTGCCTCATTTTTAACAATGTCATTCAAGAAATCATTGTTGAATGACCGTTGTTAATTAAGATATTTGACGTACTATCATAAGTTATTATTGCGGGTACCTGCTATTGTATTTTTATGGTTACTGATAGGTCAGGTTTTTTAACATCCCTAAAAATCGTATTATAAACTAATTTTTTATTTACTCCAAAAAAAATATTACTTTAGACATATAAATAATCTTTAAATTTTATATTGTGGGCTAAATCTCAAACTCTACTTCGACCAGAAAACAATCCATGCTCACTTCAGAAAATGGAGCTAGCAATAGTCCACCATTGGAGATGCTACAACATATGATGTCCAACAAAATATGAGTCTTAATTATAATCAGGTAATACCATCACTTAATTATCAAATCTTATCAGATTAACAACAATCCTAAGATAACAGTATCCATTGGTAACATTCATTAAGATATGTTCATATTAGGAAGACCAACATACTTCTCATGATCTATAAATAAGACCTCCAAGTGGCTTCCAAGACCATAATATTTTTTATTGGAGGGTCAAATTGAAACTTAAAAATAAAATAAATAATCAAAATAATATTTTAAAGGATATATTATTTATTGTACTTAATAATTAATAAAAAAGAGAAAAGTCTATGCAAACTTAATTTCATAAAATGAGTAGTGCTATATACTCGTTATAATGAAAAGCTTTTTTGTCTTTATTATTGGATCACTCTTAGTCACACACAATGCCTACTAACTTGAGAGTAATTAATGACCTTTTGTTTATGAATATATGGTAAAACAAGTATTTTTCATACATCAATGGACCTCATGGAGAAGACATTTTTAAGGAGGAATTAATGTATGGTGATCATATTGGTCAAATTTGAATTCCATGTGAATTTGTGTCATCCCCAAAACTCCGTAAAACAATGCCAAAAAT
>NC_032012.1:8656235-8766833 GCF_001865875.1 Lupinus angustifolius
ATGTCCCATGACAAGCCATCAACAACAGAGACACCATCATCGTCACCAACAACAACACCATCAGCATCATCACCAACAACATCAGAAACAACAACACCACCAGCATCATCACCAACAACATCAGAAACAACAACACCATCATCATCACCAACATCATCACCAAGTGACCAATTCTCTGACACTCCATCCATGGATCCCCCTTCTGATTCACCAGCTCCAACACCAGATGGTGGTGCCTCTGGTTACTCTTCACCCTCCACTGTCTCTATCTCGGATTACCTCAAAGAAAAATATGGTGACCAATCAAAAGCTGAATATAACCCAGACCTTGAAAAGATATGTGGCCACACACACCAACCCGATGTGTGCCTTGCCACAATCTCACCCTTGATCAAGAACAAGAAGAAGTTTGATGTTGTTCGTATTCTTGAAGCTTCCATAAAAGTTTCGAAAGAAAACATTAAGGATATTGTAGAAAAGATTGAGAAGCAAGCTAAAGAGTCGGGTGAGAATGATGAATCACTGAATGAATGCAAGGAAAATTATAGTAAAGCTTTGGATAACCTTCACAAAGCATTGGAAGCAATTCGTGCTAAAAACTATGGGAAAGTAACTATCCTTCTAAGTGGTGCATTGGCTGATGTTTCAACTGCTGAAAGTAAGATTGTGGATATGCAATTATCTAATTTCAAGGTTGAACCCTTCAGTTTTGCTAGTGTTACTGCCAGCAATTGCCTCTCCATTGCTTCTTTGGTTCCCAACTAACCAATGTGTGCATACCCAACTTCCTTCAACACATGGTGGAGTTAAGCTTTGATCTATAGATCATTCATTCTTTAACAAGATATGATATATAACTATTGATTAATGTCCACTTTTTGTATTTTTCTTCTTCTTTTCATTTTTACTAAATACTAGAGTAGCATCCGTGAAATGCACGAGATGTTAAATAAGTCATTCATACTCATTGTAACAATAAGGATTGTTTCCATTGTTGAATTCAATAATGGATGTTATCCATATAAGCTTGTTCTATTATTGTGAAGTATCAAAATTATAATAAATCTATTGTAATTCAAGAGTATCAAATTAAATTTTACTTTATTTAATTTCTTGAGAATATTCACTTCAATAGTAAATAAGCACTTCAATTAAAATTAAAATTGATATTTTATCCACATTTTTATATATTGTTTGGAAGTTTCAAATTGTTTAATTTTTATATTATGGGTATTCGATTTCGTCCAATGCAAAACTTCATTGCCCTTATTATATTATTAATTTTGTCTAATTTTTTATTTGTAAAACTTGATAATTATGCTACAAATATATGGTAGAAGTTGTGTTCTTATTTTTAATTATTGATATGTCATTCTATCTCTCAATCAACTTAAAAGTTTAGATTTTTAATTTTTGGGGTGTGAAGGAACTTCTGTTCGGTATCAGTGGCCTAGGAACACCTAGAAGGGGGAGAGTTGAATAGGTGTAACGGTTATTAATCACCGCTTCTTGAACCAAAACTCAACTGTTGGAAACAACACAATTAATCGATTAACAATACGCGTTAATCGATTAACTAATGCACAAAATAGAATGATCAGATAGGCAGATTGCACAGTTATTTAAATACAATTGAACAGAGATAATACATATATTTTTACACACAAATAATAAGTATATGGCAGATCCAGAATATTAGTTGCAGATTCAATTTATAACAGCAAGAAACTTTAAAGAAGATTCAGAGAGAAAAAGAGTGCACAAAACGATTTTTATCCTGGTTCGTTTGTGGTCCACTAAAAACTACATCCAGACCTCTCATTCTGATCTAGGGAGATTTTCTTCTTCACAATATTGAGTTAAAGTATGAATACACAAACCAATTCAATTACAAGCACATATGATGCTTCTTTCTTGAAATCTAGGACCCCTAAATCCTTTGTTTGACTCTACCCTTCGCCTGAGAAAACATTTCTCACGAAACAGCCCTAGCCAAGATTCTTGTCCTCAAATCAAGACCTACTAGCCTTGGTGAAGAATCTTAATCTCTGTGGTGATACGACACCAAGAGATGATTGGTTCTAGAATGCAAGACGAGATTCTTGGAAAGGTTAATGGCACTCGTGTTGTCACACTTAATAAGGATCTATTCTAATATGAGCCCAAAGTCCTTGAGTTGCTGCTTCATCCAAAGGATTTGAGCGCAACACACGTCATGGACAATATATTCCGCTTCAGCGGTGGACAAAGTAACACACGATTGCTTTTTAGTATGCCATGCAACTAAGGAGCTGCCTAATAGGTGACAAGTCCCACTAGTGCTTTTACGATACAACTTACACCCAAAAAAGTTAAAATCGGAGTAACCTACCAAGGATAAAGTTACAATCTTACTTTATTTGACTATTTTACTGTTGGTGTGAATATTATTGAGAAATTAAATAAAAAATTCATCCTAAATCCAATTATTTTTTGAAAAATGCATGTATTTTAGAGTAATTAATATTTGATAAAATCAAACCAAACAATAATTAGGATTGAATTGCTATAAAAATTTACACATAGGTCATGAAAGTTAATATTAAAAATGTCCGTTGAATAAAATTCAATTATTCATATAATGAACATATTCAATGGATTATAGAAGTCATGGTTGGATGTATGCATTATAAATTTGACACCAATAAAATAATAAAATGATGTATAAATTAGTTGTGGATAACTTTCATTAACAAAATGAACTCTAAAAATACCCACTTACTATCGTGTCTTATACATTAAGAGTATAAATAACTTATTTAACACCTCATGTATTTCATGGGTGCTACTTTATTAAATTAGAAAAAAGAAAAGAAGAAAAAATAAAACAAGAGTTGTAAATCTCTTGTTAAAGAATGAATGATCTATAGATCAAAGCTTAACTCCACCATGTGTTGAAGGAAGTTGGGTATGCACACATTGGTTAGTTGGGAACCAAAGAAGCAATGGAGAGGCAATTGCTGGCAGTAACACTAGCAAAACTGAAGGGTTCAACCTTGAAATTAGATAATTGCATATCCACAATCTTACTTTCAGCAGTTGAAACATCAGCCAATGCACCACTTAGAAGGATAGTTACTTTCCCATAGTTTTTAGCACGAATTGCTTCCAATGCTTTGTGAAGGTTATCCAAAGCTTTACTATAATTTTCCTTGCATTCATTCAGTGATTCATCATTCTCACCCGACTCTTTAGCTTGCTTCTCAATCTTTTCTACAATATCCTTAATGTTTTCTTTCGAAACTTTTATGGAAGCTTCAAGAATACGAACAACATCAAACTTCTTCTTGTTCTTGATCAAGGGTGAGATTGTGGCAAGGCACACATCGGGTTGGTGTGTGTGGCCACATATCTTTTCAAGGTCTGGGTTGTATTCAGCTTTTGATTGGTCACCATATTTTTCTTTGAGGTAATCCGAGATAGAGACAGTGGAGGGTGAAGAGTAACCAGAGGCACCACCATCTGGTGTTGGAGCTGGTGAATCAGAAGGGGGATCCATGGATGGAGTGTCAGAGAATTGGTCACTTGGTGATGATGATGGTGTTGTTGTTTCTGATGTTGTTGGTGATGATGCTGGTGGTGTTGTTGTTTCTGATGTTGTTGGTGATGATGCTGGTGGTGTTGTTGTTTCTGATGTTGTTGGTGATGATGCTGCGTGAGAAATGTTTTCTCAGGCGAAGGGTAGAGTCAAACAAAGGATTTAGGGGTCCTAGATTTCAAGAAAGAAGCATCATATGTGCTTGTAATTGAATTGGTTTGTGTATTCATACTTTAACTCAATATTGTGAAGAAGAAAATCTCCCTAGATCAGAATGAGAGGTCTGGATGTAGTTTTTAGTGGACCACAAACGAACCAGGATAAAAATCGTTTTGTGCACTCTTTTTCTCTCTGAATCTTCTTTAAAGTTTCTTGCTGTTATAAATTGAATCTGCAACTAATATTCTGAATATTTGTTTACTGTCATATGCTTATTATTTGTGTGTAAAAATATATGTATTATCTCTGTTCAATTGTGTTTAAATAACTGTGCAATCTGCCTATCTGATCATTCTGTTTTGTGCATTAGTTAATCGATTAAGGCGTGTTGTTAATCGATTAATTGTGTTGTTTCCAACAGTTGAGTTTTGGTTCAAGAAGCGGTGATTAATAACCGTTACACCTATTCAACTCTCCCCCTTCTAGGTGTTCCTAGGCCACTGATACCGAACAGAAGTTCCTTCACACCCCAAAAATTAAAAATCTAAACTTTTAAGTTGATTGAGAGATAGAATGACATATCAATAATTAAAAATAAGAACACAACTTCTACCATATATTTGTAGCATAATTATCAAGTTTTACAAATAAAAAATTAGACAAAATTAATAATATAATAAGGGCAATGAAGTTTTGCATTGGACAAAATCGAATACCCATAATATAAAAATTAAACAATTTGAAACTTCCAAACAATATATAAAAATGTGGATAAAATATCAATTTTAATTTTAATTGAAGTGCTTATTTACTATTGAAGTGAATATTCTCAAGAAATTAAATAAAGTAAAATTTAATTTGATACTCTTGAATTACAATAGATTTATTATAATTTTGATACTTCACAATAATAGAACAAGCTTATATGGATAACATCCATTATTGAATTCAACAATGGAAACAATCCTTATTGTTACAATGAGTATGAATGACTTATTTAACATCTCGTGCATTTCACGGATGCTACTCTAGTATTTAGTAAAAATGAAAAGAAGAAGAAAAATACAAAAAGTGGACATTAATCAATAGTTATATATCATATCTTGTTAAAGAATGAATGATCTATAGATCAAAGCTTAACTCCACCATGTGTTGAAGGAAGTTGGGTATGCACACATTGGTTAGTTGGGAACCAAAGAAGCAATGGAGAGGCAATTGCTGGCAGTAACACTAGCAAAACTGAAGGGTTCAACCTTGAAATTAGATAATTGCATATCCACAATCTTACTTTCAGCAGTTGAAACATCAGCCAATGCACCACTTAGAAGGATAGTTACTTTCCCATAGTTTTTAGCACGAATTGCTTCCAATGCTTTGTGAAGGTTATCCAAAGCTTTACTATAATTTTCCTTGCATTCATTCAGTGATTCATCATTCTCACCCGACTCTTTAGCTTGCTTCTCAATCTTTTCTACAATATCCTTAATGTTTTCTTTCGAAACTTTTATGGAAGCTTCAAGAATACGAACAACATCAAACTTCTTCTTGTTCTTGATCAAGGGTGAGATTGTGGCAAGGCACACATCGGGTTGGTGTGTGTGGCCACATATCTTTTCAAGGTCTGGGTTATATTCAGCTTTTGATTGGTCACCATATTTTTCTTTGAGGTAATCCGAGATAGAGACAGTGGAGGGTGAAGAGTAACCAGAGGCACCACCATCTGGTGTTGGAGCTGGTGAATCAGAAGGGGGATCCATGGATGGAGTGTCAGAGAATTGGTCACTTGGTGATGATGTTGGTGATGATGATGGTGTTGTTGTTTCTGATGTTGTTGGTGATGATGCTGGTGGTGTTGTTGTTTCTGATGTTGTTGGTGATGATGCTGATGGTGTTGTTGTTGGTGACGATGATGGTGTCTCTGTTGTTGATGGCTTGTCATGGGACATGGATTTGCCAACTAGAGCAAAACATATGAGGATGATAGAGAACAAGGTTTGCTTGTTGATCTTCATTGTTGTTACTTGGGAATTAGGATGCAAGAGGAAAATGGATTATTGAGAATATTGTTTGTAAAGGAGAATTAAGCTTGAGAGATATGGTTTTAGGTTAATTGAGCATGAAAATATATAGGATGCCATAATGAATAATAACCACTTGTTTATGTTTCTATTTTTGGCATTGTTTTACGGAGTTTTGGGGATGACACAAATTCACATGGAATTCAAATTTGACCAATATGATCACCATACATTAATTCCTCCTTAAAAATGTCTTCTCCATGAGGTCCATTGATGTATGAAAAATACTTGTTTTACCATATATTCATAAACAAAAGGTCATTAATTACTCTCAAGTTAGTAGGCATTGTGTGTGACTAAGAGTGATCCAATAATAAAGACAAAAAAGCTTTTCATTATAACGAGTATATAGCACTACTCATTTTATGAAATTTATTGACATTTATTTATTATGTAAACTTACTCTTAATCTTGTTGGATAAATTAACAGAAAAAGCCACATCCCGTAAAAACAAGCCTCAAATTCATCTTAACCATTTTCTTATGTCACTTTTTAAAATTAACGTATGTCACTTAAACTTTGATATGCTTAACCTAATTTTTAACCTGGTTAAACTATAACATAGCTCTAAATTAAAATGTGTCATCATGCACACATTAAAAACAAGAAAAAACACATCATTACTCACACACTAAAACGGTTGTGAAACCATTACTAATTTCATTAATGTAATACACCACCACTCTAAACACAACCATCACACTTTTAGAAGTAAAACAGCCATTACTTACTCTAACTCCGTTCCTTCCATATCAATAATGATGCATCTATTTACTTAGAAGTTTAACCTATGAGTTCTAGATGCATGCTCTTAATATATGTTAAGGTTTTTATTCTACCACTATGACCTTGAAGATGACAATTTGTCAACTTTGATGTTGACTTCGTGCATGGCCCTTATTTTTTATTTATTCTAAATAAATAAAAATATATGAATATGTATCATTGCAAGTATTTAGAAATGAAAAAAGCATAGTAATTGCAAGTAATTAGAAATGAAAAAGAGGACATTAACTAATGCACAAACTTAACCATGTTATAAATGAGTAATGCCACACACTCCGGTCTCTATTATTGGATCACTCACACAAGGCACAAACCTTGTGTTGTGTATTAACTTTAGAGGGATCACATTTTATTTATGGAACTATAGTTAAAATAGTGCCATTCTCCATTAATAGAAGCTTTTTAAGGAGACATTATTACAAGTTTATTTTGAGGGGTAAATTGATGTCTACCCCCAAAACTCCGTGAAACAATGCTTAAATAGAAGCATAAACAAATGATTACTATTCATAATAGCATCCTATATATTTTCATGCAAAATTCACCCAAAACCAAATCTCCTTTCACAACATTCTCATTAATCAATTATCCCTTTGTCTTGCTTTCCAAGAAACAATGAAGTTCAATAATCAAACCTTATTCTCTACAATCCTCCTATGTTTTGTTCTACTTGGCAAATGTGTTGATGGCACGCCAAAACTATTAACACCATTATTCTCATCATCACCAACACCATCGGCATCGTCACCATTATCAAGTGAGAGCAAAAAAACAAAGGACTCGGATTCTTATTCCCCAAAGGGAAATGTCCAATTCTCAGACACTCCATCCACCGCGAACCCTCCTTTTAATGCACCAACTCCGACGAAATCTGATACTTTCTCATATTACAAAGGAAAATTTCGTGAGAATTCAAAAATCAAATACAACCCTGACCTTGAACAGATATGTGGCAAGACACACCACCCTGGCGTGTGTCTTGCCACAATCTCACCATTGCTCAAGAACAAGCAAGTTGATGTAGTGAATGTCCTTCAAAGTGCCATAGCAGTAGCCACACAAAATGTAAAGATGATAATATCCAAGATTGATAAGCAACCACGTGTGTCAAGTGAGGTTTCTGTTTCACTCACTGATTGCAAGGATCATTATAACAAAGCTTTGAGGAACCTTCAAAAAGCAATGAAAGCTATTCAAGTTAGAGATTTTGGTTCAGTCACTGCTATGCTTAGTGGTGCCTTGGCTGATGTTTCAAGTGCTGAGAGCAAGATTCAGGATGTGAAAACTTCAGGTTTCAATGCTTATAATTTCTATAGTCTTGTTAGTATTACTGCTAGCAATTGTCTCTCCATTGCATCTTTGATTCACAATTAAGGGAATGCGCATACGGATAAGGATTTGCTGTCCCAGACCCTGTCCCAGACTAATCATATTATGCTACGTTAGTTAAAAAAATTATATATTTATAACTTTATCAATTTTACTTCATTGTAATTGGTCAGGGATGTAGTTCGGGACAGCAGATCCCCATCCATGTGCATGCTTTATATATAGCCAAATTCTCTTTTATACAAGGGTGAAATAATTAAGACCATTGAGTCAAGAATAAGAAAATATTAGTTGGGTTAGGATATGAAGAGAGAAATGTGTACCATATTTGTATATTTATATTTTTTTCATTTATATTTAGCATCCATGAATTATGGGAGGTGTTATATGAGTCATTTATACTCTGAATGTATGAGACATTTTAGCAAGTAATTACTTTGTGATTGTAATTTATTAATTAAAGTTACCCATTTAGTATTGATTAATTTTTACCTGTTTTTTTACTGTTAATAAGGATCAAAGTTATGATTCATCTCACCTTTATTTTTACTAAGTGTTGACATGTACTGTCATGTATGTCAACCCGTTTTCCTATCGTTTGTAATGTATAGTTTGTATTTTATAAATTCAAATATAATTTTTTGCGCTAAATTTACGGTTGAATTTATTCAATTGGTCTAATATTCAATTTTTTAAATACACTTTTAAAATAAGAAGATAATAAGGATAAAATAAGAAAATAATATTATATGGTTTTTTAGTAAAAATAAAAAGATATTAAGGGCAAAATAGGAAAACACAAATTACACCATAATGAGTGATTATTTTGTGTTTTCCCTTAGAAGTATAGAAGTATAGATAAACCATAAAATACTATCTTCTAGCGATTAGTGCATACATCATATAATAAATTATATTGAGCTCCAATAAGAATTTAATTTAATTTGTCAGAAACATTGTGTTATCTTATATAATTTAAGTTAATTTTATATATCCATGAAACTTTTTCATATTAACTTTCACGACCTATGTTCAGTTTTTCAGTTATAACTATTTATTTTTGAATTGTGAATTATTTATATCCACTTTATAATTATTGTTTTATCTAAACTGTATAAAAAAAATTAAGACTACATATTTTTGAAATATTGTATTCGAAAATTAGATTTGTTTCATTTTCTAAAAATCTTTACAAATAATAGAATCAATAATTAAGTCAAAATTTAGTTTAATAAGTTTAATAGATAGAATTCATTTTTTGTCATATATTTTTTAATTACTCATATATAGATAATTTTAATATTTTTTACATCAGTATTTTCTAATATTGTGAAACCAGAGTCAGACATCAAACTGGAAGAAATTTTGTATTATATTTAAGTAGTTTAAATGGTTAAATAAGACAAGATAATTTCATATATAATTATAAATTACCTATAATACAAAATTTTATATAATTAATAATTATATATTAATTATATTGAAATAATATAACTTTATCTTTTTTGAATCGAGATAAAATAAAACAATAGAGTAGTATTGCACTTTTTTTCTAAGTTTTAAGTCAATCTTGTGATTTACTTTACGGGTTATTCTAGTTTAAATGTGTTTAATAAGATTGGACTGAAAATTTCTCCGGTTCAAAGTGATTCAACCCTCACATGGATGGATTTTACTAACTTGTGTTTTGTTGGTTGAGGAAAGAAATTGAGAAGAAAGAAACGTGTGAGTGATTATTAAGAAAAAAAAAGATATGAGAAAGATGATGAATTTTTATATTGTTTGGTATGAATGTAAGGAAAAAGAAAAGGAAGAAGAGAAAATGACATTTTCTTCTTTTTCTCTTTTATTTGGTTGGACAAAAAGTAAGAAAAGAAAAATGATGTATGTTCTAAAAGATAAAAACACCTTAAAATAAAAAAGAGCATTTGCTTAAAATAAATTATTTTCAAGTGTCATATTAGTCATTTCACACAATTCAACTTTCTTTACTCAACTTTCTCTCCATATTTGGTGAGAAGGAATTTTTGTGCCTCAAATCATTTATTGTCCACTTCTTCTCTCTTCACAACCAAATAGGTAAACACATATTTCTATACTATTTTTTTCTTTCATCTTCTTTCCTTTCTTTCTGTTAGAACCAAATGAAGGCTTAGTCTTTATTGAGCTTCACCCATTTTAAAATATGTTTGATATAATAGGCTAATCAAAAGCCTAGACCTTTATGACAATAATGATAAACTAGCCACAATAAATATAATTTGGAAGGGTTAAATGAATGGGAGGAAGAATATGTTAGTGTGAGCAATAGACTTAAGATGATTGATGTAAAAAGAAAGACGGGGATTGCTAATAAATATTTTGATTTACTCTTTATGATTTATTATATTTGCCTTCTACACAATATTATTAATATCACACTAGTTATCAAACTAGTCCGATTACTAATATGATGACATAACGATTTACCTAATATTTTTACTAAGTAAATTAAATAATTATGAAATTATATATATAATGTTAATATTCACGTTGAAAAACTAATAAAGAAAATGATTAGTATTTTTACTTATACCATTTATTAAAACAAAATGTGTAACTTTGTGGTATACTTTATTTTAGAAGTATACACAAAAGTAGTGATTATTTGTTTCATCATCCACAATATTTTGTAAAAAAATAAGTAATGTTAATAAAAAATTATAATTTTAAACGAAAACCAACTTGTATTATAAGTACAGTTTAATTAAAAATCAGTTAATATGGCCGATATAATTTAAATAAAAAACCAACCGTTGGTACAATACATTGACCATTGTTACTAATACATTGACCATTGTTACTAATACGATTTAAACAAAAAATCAGTTGGTCAGCTACTATATGTTTAAATGAAAATCAACCAATATGATCATTTTTAATCAATATAATTGTATAACAAATATAATTGTTGTATCATATCGTTATAAGGATCAATTTTACAATGTTTAAAATCTATGCACTGACAGTGTAAACTTTTTACACTGTCAGCACATCATCCACTATTGATTTATATTACTTTTGTTTGAAGTCAATGGTGTCTAACAAATCAATGATGAATAATTTGCTAACAGTATAAAAACACTTATACTGTCGATGTATATATATATTAAATCTATTTTATAATTCAACCGGAACAATTTTCACATCTATGCTTTTAGAAATTTAGGAAAACTAAAATAGTAATAAACAATAATAAGAATTATATAAACAGAATGAGCTATTGAGCCTAGCATAATGATGAGAACTTTTTGTCAATATAATTAGCATAAACAAAGTGTAATATACAAAAAGAAATAAGACTACATGCAATTAGATAGGAAAAGTGTACAAAAATATGTAAGTAAATTATTAATTCTTAAATCGCCATAGTTAGCATATGGCATTTGGTGAGGGGAGTAATCACATAACATGATAGAGAGGACCATGCTCATTGCTCACCACTCAGCTATTCAACGCTGTAGCACATTTACATTACCATAATTACAAATAGAGTATATAACATAAGTACAATGAAGTTAGCATATTACACTTCCTTAAGTTTTAATATCTTCATATTTCTATTCCCTGCATGTGGCTAAGATTTTTAACCTCTGAAGCCGACATCAACGATGAATACATCTAAGATCCATTGAAGAAAACTGCACCATATTCGGTAGATTTAATGAACTTCTTCAGCAAAAGGACCAGAATTGCAACAGTAAGTCCGACAGCTGCCAAAGTGAACAACCGATCATCGGGTTTTTGGACCCTTGTCGCGGGCTTTGGATTTTGAACTCTTGTCTCTGATGTTTGGAGCACCTGAGTCCTTGAAACAGTTGATTGAACCTCCCTTGGAGCTTCAACTCCTGAAGGATTAGCATTTGCAGGGACTTCTTGTTCTTCAACAATTCTGTCACCAGCTTGACGTAGAACCCCTTCTGCGGGTAAAGCCTCCAGATTACCTGAATTATCCTGGGCCTCAACCTCCTCATTTGGAGAGTGCTCTTCAGGAGCTTCTGTAGGGTTATCTTGAGGAGCAGAAGTTGCTTTGCTTAGCATATACTCGTGTATCTGAGATAACATTAGTACAATCAGCACAATATTTAACAGAAAACATGCAGGAGGAAAAACAAACAATGCGCAACAATTTACCTCATCGATTAGCCTTTGACGTTCCGGGGTTCCAAATTTGGGAGGTGTTTCACGAGATTTAATGGCCAGGGCACGCCTATCCTCTTCCTTGTAGTCCAGTGAGCCCAATGCACCATTTGGGTTGGTAGGCATGAACGCAATCAGTGCAACTAAAGCAGTCCTAACTGTCAAATGAAATTTACATTAAATTACATCAGAGCCTTTTACCATCAAAGGCAAGGACTGAAGCTTCAATGATTATCATTAGGTCCGGCAATGAACTGAAACAACTCTATCAGTTCGAAGTTCGAATCGTTATTTAGCTTGATAAATTTGGTTCATGAATCAAAAAGTTGAACTTCAGCTAAAAATTGAGTCAAGTACAGTTAGATTTGTTAGGTTCATGAGCTGACTCTCGATTATATACATATACGTGTACATGTGGGTAATATTTACATTTATACGTATTAAACAAAAATCAATATTCGAGCAGGCGAACTAAACCGATCAAATTGAAGTCAAACCGAATAGTTCGCGCACTCAAATCGAGTCGAGTTTGATCTGGAAAAATAGCTCATGTTGAACTCGAGGCGAGCCAATTCTTATCGCGCTAAACTGAGTTGAGCCCAAGTTCGACTTGGTTTGGCTCCTTTTCAGACCTAATTATCATTAGTTGTTATAAATGACAAGAGTCACTAGACATACACCGGGCTTGGACATAATGTTATAGGTAATGTAGTAAAGATCTACCGGAAAAAGGTTATGTATTATAGTAGAATGATGGGGGGAAACACAGATAAAAACCCATTCTAGTTGTATTTGTACAAATGTACAATGCAACAACTTAGTATGGTTGGTGTTACCTATTCTTTACTAACACAAAAAATACGAGATACCAAAAACAATGCAGATTATTAACAAAAGACATGAGAATCAACACAATGTTTCTATAAAGTGAAAGTCGGGTCCCAGTGCATAGCACAATCCCACTAGGAAACAATAATATTTGCAGAAAATTATAAAGGCCAGGGTCAATTCTTGCAGGCAATCTGCTTACTGCAAAGCAACAAAAAGTATTAAATAACAAATTTTAGTCTTAGGTATATGATTATATGTATATCCAAAATAGTCAATATCACAACCAAAAAGCAAAACAAGTCAGCAATTGCTGTGAGTAAAGACTCAAGACAGGAAGGAAAGGAATGTTACTTACCACTCCATGATGGTTGCCAATGCTCAGGGTGATGATTTGATATGCTCAAACAAATCTTGGTTTGGGTCTCGAAACGGCCATTAGGCTGACAATAAAAGGTTAAAATTGTAAGCATGAAGGTATTGAGTCTGTGTATAGTTCCAACATAAAACACAGTTCATGAATCAGATCACCCAAAAAGATATGCATATTAAAGGGAGCAATAACTTACTGTCAACAACATAAATGAAGGAGGTTTGAATGGATACTCTGCAGGCAATTGAATCCGTCCATGATATATACCACCCTCAAATTCAGTCTCACAAGGCCCTCTGATTGCAAATTGCCATTCAAATATATTTTCCTGAAATAAAACATGACACTGGAGTTCTTCAGGAAAGACTTATACAACTGTAAAAACAAAATGACACTGCTGGTTTCAATTGGATATACAAGCTATACATTGACACAGACAATTAGATAATCAAAACACAAAAATACAGACCAGGTGAGTAACACAACAGTCTTATACGAAATTGCGTAAATCCTTTAGATGAAAAACAAACAAATAGTGACAGAGGATGTAAAGAAAGACAAGTATAACAAGGAGCATCATGGAAATCATTCTTCCTTAACACCCTGTTCACTCAACAAGTGGGTAAAAAGTAAGGGAGGAGAAACATTATTAATATTACTTTATGAACTTCCAATCTGAAGCACAAAACTTAAGAGTTAAAAATACAAACACATAATTCAAGTATACATGAGTTCCAATGATTTCGCAAACATAGGTATGTGAGTCCTCATTTCCCTAAGTAAAAGGAAGAAACAACAATATGAATCTCTTTTACTCATGCTTGTTCCTAAATGACTGTCATAATAAAATGGGAAATTACTCATCACTCATGTTTCAGAAATTTTATCGACCTCCTTTGAAGTTTATGTTATAAGGAGTTTCAAGGTAGTGAGTGTATTGACAACATAAACCAATGATAGTAATAAAAACGTCAAGGAAGGTCAAGTATAACTTCTGAAACAAAACAAAATGTCAAATGTAACAAAGAATGTGAGTGTATAATTCTCCTAATAAAGACTACAACTAGAAGAAGTTAAATAAAAAAAGAAATAAAATTGACACCTATTCTTTCAAATTCAATTCATGAACTGAAGAAAATGTCCACAAGCAGTGACAATCTCGTAAAATGAATTTATCAAAATACCCATCATTTTTCACAATTCCACAACATTCACAAGCTCAATTAATCAAAATTTCAATTACATATATAAAGAAAAAAATTATATGAAATCAAGCAACGAGGTCAATGCTCAACAACAATGATTATCGAAATGAAACAAAGAAGATCATAGATCAAGCACCAAAAGTGAAAAACCCTAATATAAAATAAACGAAATTAAACGAAAAAAAGGAAAATAAAAAATGACCTCGAGAGGAAGGCTCATGAAATCATGGGAAGGGTTGGATTGCATCTCCTTAACCTCCTGGAGAATCCGTTTAACGGCGGGGTTCTTGAGATTGTACTTTTCCGCCATTGATTTGATATTGGTTTCTATACGAAGGTTCGTTGAATTGATTCAGATTTTGCAGAAAATGATATATATTTATATATATGTATTGAGACTATAGAGAACGATGACATTGACCCCACGACCGACACGTCATGTTATGCTACGCGTCTCTTCTTTATTGGATATCATAACCAGCGTTGAAGTTTAAATCTAGCAAGAAATAAATAAATTGAATGATAAATAATAGATTTAATAGTATAAAATTTTTACACTGCATACATGTTTTTCTTGTTTTTCATTAACATCTCTATTTTTTGCTTCATTTCAATCCTTTTAACTTAATAGTTTGTCTTAATTTGATGACAAAACATTGAAAACAATTAAAGAAAAGAAAAAATGTAATTTTTTCCTTAAAATGTAGTAGTTTTGTCCATTTGGACTAGAGGTGAGCATAGATTTGGTTAGGTCATGTAAGGTTTGTAGGGTCATTCTTTTTTAATATGAACCTGACCTTAGACCGAAACTAATCTAAATTCAAATATCAACTAAGACAATTTTTGAACCATAATTCAACTTTAAAAGTCTAATGAGATTAAATCATAAGTTTTAGAATTTATCAATGGATCTATATCTATGTATTTTGTATAACAAATGGTATCATTCACCTTATTAGTATCTAACTAACTTATCATTTTAAAATAGTTATTTCAATTGCTCTAAAAAATTGAATATTTAACAATCAGTCTCGGAGATGAAGTGTGACTTTATATCCTAAATCAACTCATGTAGATAACTAACTTGATTGAGGATTTGAGGTAAGAGGAAGTAGAGTTTTTTTCTTTGGTATTGGGCTAATGTTTGTGGTTATTGGGTATCTTGATCTCTCGGCCCAGTCAATGACAACCATGCAACAGAGAACCAAATAATGATAAACAACTCACAAAATCAATTTCCAATATTCACACAATATATACATTGAAACCATATCAATGTTAAAAGTATCTTTTATGACTTACATCTTCTATCTTCTAAATTTATTTGAATTTTGACAATTTATCTGACAAAATGACTTACATTGTAACAATCTATCAAACTATGCTATGGAAATGTGTGACTTGTGAAACTATCTCTAGTGTAATAGATTTATAAACAGATTCCAGCCAAACCTCAAAGAAGAGATATAAAAAAATTGAGATGAAAAGTTCCATCACTACAACTTAGTGATGAACGATTTTTCCAATGGAACCAAATTCGTCCTTATTTTCATCCATACATTGCTAATTAGAGACAGAAAGTTGTCCGTCTCTTAATTTGATTTTGTCCAGTGAATTTTAGAGGATATTAATTATAATATGATTTGATTTATGTTTCATATCATTTCAACATGTATATTATGATAATTTTATTTATAATTACATTCATCCCTTCTTATGAATTGGACGTCAAGTACATTTTAAATTGAGTGTAATATATATGTTATTAGTATAAAAATTTATACACAATCAATATATAATTCATCATTCAATTGTATTTTTTAAGTCAATAATAAAAAATATTAACAGTAGATAATACAGTAACAGTATATCAAACTCATATAATATGGAATTGTGGATGAATACATTTTTTTCTATTTTAAATAAAAAGATGTTAATAGCATTCACCTGGACCTGAGTACTGTCTTTTAGATAAATTTAGAGAACTGAAACACACACCAATATTAAAATCATTAAGAGATGTAGTCTTGGATATATTGTGATATATTGATTTGTTATCGTCAACTAGTAGATGTAGCAAGTAGCATGATAAGTGATAACCTTCAATAATGTGAGTGTCTATAAATATATATACTATAAACTATATAACAGCCACATTATTATTGTAAAATGCAAATGGCTTATCCTACAAGGAAGAAATTGTGATTGTAGCAGCAGCCACAATATTTTATAAATAAATGCAAATGTCCTCCGATATAGTATTATTAATACGTATCAGTTATCAAATTCAGTCAGGGTACATATATAATATATTAACATTAATATTGAAAAATCAATAAAAACTTAATATTTTTTATTTTCATTAAAAAAAACTGGTATGACCCTACAGTTCAATTGAAAATCGACCGATATGATCGGTTTTGGCCGGTTTTACTGGTTTTGGCCAGTTTTACTGGTTTTGACCAATATAATTACATAACCGATATAATTATTATACCATATTGATATCTGGACCAATTCACCGATCTATCAGTTGAATTGGTTGGTATGAAACAATTTTAACATTATTGAACGCCACATGCATTGATACTACAATGTGGGGCATGATTGGTTGTACATTTGATGTGAAGAATAAAATATGGAAACTAAAAGTGGTTTCATGGTTGACTTGAGAGTAATACACTAATACAGCAGCCTTAACTGAAAGTGGAATAGATGAAAAGGACCAGAGCCACCACCACCATTTTTTCCAAGTATGTGACAAAGATGGCAAATTTTCATGTCTTTGACAGAGATTGTTATTAATGTAAATATTATTAATAATACAACTGGTTAAATACTTGTTATGGAGAACTTTATCATTTATAATAATATTTCAGCTCAAGCAAGATTACATCCAATAAATGGAGGATGTGCATAATTTAAAAGAAAATAATATTACTTGTATCATATCCTCATCAAGAAAACAAATATAAAATGATAAAGTTTCTAAAGTATATATAATGTCATATGAAAATACTTTATTGGTAATAGTTAATTTATACATCTAAAAATTAATATGTGTTGGATCTGCGACCGATGAGCCTTCGACCACCGGGGAGTTCTATTGTTAGATAGGTATGGGAAGAGTGAAAAGTCATAAGTGGGACATCACGTCTTGAGTCAAAACTCTAAGACATTAGTTTCATGGACATTTCTTTTTTATAAACTCTTTCCCTACTTCTCATATATTTAATGTGAGACTTCACACTTGAATATACCCAACAAAATTTCTTATTTTTGGTGTTTGACATGTTCAAGTCACTTCTATTCATCCATGTAGCCGCCGGTGACCAGTTGCATCTTTTAAAAAAAATCCAACTGCATTGTAACGTTGCTACACACAAAAAAAAACTAGTTGATGAATAATATATTTTAATATTTATATATAATAAATACATCCTATCCAATTAAGTTTAGCATGAGTCCTTGGAAAGTAAAATCATCACCCCTTTTCAACAAAATTCAAACCATATACAAGATAAATTTTGTACAGTTCCATCCTTATAGTTTCAACTAAATTAAAATATTGATGGTTTATTAATGATTTGAAAGTTCAAGCTATATAATTATTTTAATTAATGATTCAGATATTACTGATTCAAACCATACAACAAATTTTCATATTTTTGGGTGAGTGATACAGTAATTTCTCATATACCACCAAAAGGTACGCGCGTATGGCATATCTTTAAGTTCATGCATTTAAGATGAGTTGATTTTTATAACTATTAACATCAAAATGGTGCAATACATTTTCATTCTTAAATGTATTCATGATTATTTTCTATTTGTTTATATTTTCCAACAACTTAATAATTCAAGTCAAAATCACTTTTAATTGTGCAATTCTATTTTCATTCTTAATTGACCCACAAATCTACTCCACATTTATATTTCTCTTTCTGTAACAAATTTTTTCCATTTCTTAATGTTGACTCGCAACTTTAAGAATGGTGTTTATTTAATTTACCGTTGCGAAATAAGAATAAGAATGACTTCTCTCCACTAGTAAACTTAGACGAAGAACATACTTATTTAATTAAGAACAACTTTTTGTTACCATTGTGGGTGCTCTAAGAAATACTATTTGTAGATATTTTTTATAAAGGAAAATTGTATTAAACCGAACAAGTATCCACCCAATATAAAAAATGGTCAACTTCACAATAGTAAAACTTATTATTATACAAAACTTTGAATTCTTACATCAATTTGTAAAATTAAATTTTTCTTTTTCATATTGAAAAGGTTTGTAACTTCCATTATTTATATGGGTGAAAGGACTAGTCTTCAACCTATAATTTTTTTAAAGTTAAATTAAAGTATGCCTATTTCGCATTCAATTCTAACCTACCCACTCTCTCCTCTCACCCTATGTTTTCATACATCTTTATTAATCACAAAAATGAGTTTTATATATTGTTGGTATGTTATTCATCACTTATATATTAATTATAATTGTTTTTTAAATAAAAAAATTTATTCGATAAATGTTAATATTTTATTATTGTTAGGATTTGAACCACACAACTTCCTTCACTCTATAACCATTAAGGTCCTTTATGGCTCTCACTTTTAAATAAATCAATATTTATGAATGATGACTAAAATATATGTTGGCATAAATTTTTTGACATTATCCTGTATATATATTAAACTCAGTCAAATATATTTTGTACATATTTGAGCATATCCATTTTATATTTTGTACATAATTGAGCATATCCATTTTCTTTTTATGAGTGTGAAAGCTTTAGAGACTAAATTTATAGGATAAAGATGTCATGATGTTGCCAACTCGATCCATTTAAAGACCACTGGCTCTCTAAGTCTCTATTCATGCATATTTTTTAGTAAACAAATATTTTATTGCTAAATTTACACACTCTCTTATTAGATATTTCGACCAAATTAAAGTATAATATATATTTGGTTCTTATGAATACGTACCTTGAAGATATTTGTTAAGAAAAATATTAATGAAAAAAAAACGTACTTAGAAGTATTAAATTCACGGTTTTTCAAATTGAAATAAGTTTCTTTTATTATATTAATTAATACTTTTAAGGCACTTATTAACATTTCCTTATATAATCTTAAGCATTTCACTCACACATGACCATACTAAAGAAAAGTAAAAGACAAAAAATATACATATACGAAGAAGAATGGATGAGAGAAAAGAAAATCAGAACTAGAGAAAAAGATAGCGTGAACCGATGAGAAACACCGTCACATAATAAGATAAGCAATAGTTTTAGTATAATTCAATGAGAGAAAATATGAGCATTTAATTATTAGTGGAATGGTATACGCATACTAGTTGAGCAATATTATAAGATTTTCATCATTATAATTCAAATTTCTCCTAGTAAGGTATGACCATTGAGATTTATACATCTATATAAGGAGACTTCAAGAGCTAATTCTTATGCATTATTCAATTGTTACATTTTGTTCATCATGTCTTCTTTCTTTGCAAGAACTCATAGGTTCTCATTGGTTGCTCAACTACTTCTACTAGTCCTATTGACCATAAATCTTCATATAGCAGGTCACTCTTTTCCCTTTGTATTCTTATATTATCACAAAAAAATTAAAAAAAAAATATGTCTCTCCCTTTGGTAACTTGATCATTGATATGTGTGCATCCATTAGGTCCAACTAATCAATAATTTGTCACATATACTTTCATTATATTATTGTATTTGTTAGCAGGAGCTTCATGATGGTGATATTTATATAGATTAGCTATAAAGAGTTGTATATTTAAATTTAAGTGGAGTTGTGGAGGGAGATTTAGAGGAATAAAGATCAGTTGTTTTAACTATATCATGACCTAATGAAATTGTGACACCTCTTTTTATTGGCGAAATTGTTACACCTATTATAAAATTTTCAGCAATGGAAAACACATTTATTAATTTTTATTAGGTATCAAAATTTTATTAAAATGAAACATGATTGAAGACATATTTTCGGAATATGTGATATTTATTCAATTTTAAGAGGAGTAAATAAGTGGGTGTTGATACATGCATGTTGATATATTTTTACAATTAATTATGTATGTGTAATATTTTTTATAAAAAAAAGTTACATTCCTTAAAATATTAGTAATATATTTTTATATATTAATCAATAAACTTGACCCATTGTGAGAATATTTAGAAAATAAGCTTATGAATTTGATGAGCTTATGAAAGTGAGATTTTTTCGCTTAATACAATTTAGAAGTGTTTCTATTTATGTAAGGTTAATGAACGTGTTCATTCAATTCTGATCACAGAATATAAATTTATTTTTTGCTAGCAGATGCTCAAATAGGCGTTTGTTATGGCATGATGGGTAATAATCTTCCACCAGCAAATGAAGTAATAAATCTATACAAATCAAACAATATCCAAAGAATGAGACTCTATGATCCTAATCAAGCTGCTCTAGAAGCACTTAGAAACTCTGGCATTGAACTCATTCTAGGTATACCCAACTCTGATCTTCAAAGCCTAGCCACCAATGCTGATAATGCACGCCAATGGGTGCAAAGAAACGTGTTGAACTTCTGGCCTAGTGTGAAAATCAAGTATATTGCAGTTGGCAATGAAGTTAGTCCAGTTAATGGTGCAACTTCTTGGATGGCTCAATATGTTCTACCTGCAGTGCAAAACATTTACCAAGCTATAAGGGCACAAAACCTACATGACCAAATCAAAGTTTCAACATCTATTGACATGACCCTAATAGGAAACTCCTACCCTCCATCACAAGGGTCATTTAGGGCAGATGTAAGGTCATACCTAGACCCAATCATAGGGTACTTGTTATATGCAAGTGCACCTTTATTAGTAAATGTGTACCCTTATTTTAGTTATTCTGGTAACCCACGTGATATATCTCTTCCTTATGCTCTTTTTACTTCCCCTAATGTTGTGGTAAGAGATGGACAATATCAGTATCAAAACCTTTTTGATGCTATGTTGGATTCAGTGCATGCAGCTATTGATAACACTGGAATTGGTTATGTTGAGGTTGTTGTGTCCGAAAGTGGTTGGCCTTCAGATGGAGGGGCTGCAACTTCTTATGATAATGCACGCATTTATTTGGATAATTTGATTCGTCATGTTAAAGGAGGTACACCAAGAAGACCATGGAAGGCTACAGAAACTTATTTGTTTGCTATGTTTGATGAGAATCAGAAGAGTCCAGAGTTGGAGAAACATTTTGGACTCTTCTCTGCCAATAAACAAAAGAAGTACCCTTTTGGATTTGGTGGAGAAAGGATCAATGAAGTTGTTGCTGCTAGTGATTTTAATGCAACAAATCCTCTAAAGAGTGATATTTAAGGTTGGAATTCAAGTCCTCATCAGGGTCTATGTAATACAGTGCACAAAATAAGAGAGAGAATCTCATGTTTTTCTTATTACATCATCTCAATATAGATCGTTTAATACAATGTAATATGTGAAGAAGTTTGATAGTTTTTGGAGAATGTTTAGGTTTTATGTTGTTTGGTCATTTCATCTTATGACACATTATGGACTTGTGAAATAAATCATGAAAATGGTTATCCATTGGATTGGATTCTTATGTTATATAAACGGTTCTGATTGATGTATAGACCCAATCTCATTCATCAAGAATTGTGTTGCTTCAATGCTTTGTCTAAAGTTTTAAGACATAATTACATATCTTAGGTATATGGGTTAGGGTATCATCTCTTATACTCATCCAATAAAATTCTCTTTGATTACCAAAAATCACATACATAAAAAAAAACTTGTTCATCTATCCCCAACCAATTAGATTGTAGCATTTTAATTTTAGGAATTTAAGTTGTATTTAAGTAACACTTTTAAATGGACAATAATGTGAACAAGTGATTTCAGTTTATGGATCTTCATGCTAATAATAAATAATCCATATAGTTTCCAATAAGTAAATAAATAAAAGGATTTGCTAAATTAAAATTTTAAAGCAATTTATTAGGACCCAACATAACAAAATTAACAAATGTGGCCTTAAATGATATTTATTTCCAACATCAAACTATTTCACAAGTGTTTTTCAAACCACTTAGATAAAAATAACACATTTAATTCAAATTCCCAACATATCAATTTTACAACAGTTTCTTACAAACCACTTGAAGGGTGCTAGATCAGTAAGGGGCTTTCATTATCAACAAAAATAATTAATCATTTATTCATTAGGTGACATCAAATACATAAATCAAAATTTGACGTTATAATATTCTATAATAAGTTAATATTCTATAATAAATGATGTTTATTTACAAACAAAAAAAATCACTATGGGCTCTTATCATAATCAGAAAATCCAACCCCAATAAATAGAACAATGAAGTGAAACCAGAAAAACAACTAAAGCCTAATGTTCCTTCATGCCTTGAATATTGCGCTTTACCTTTATTCTTTTCTTCCTCCTTGTTGCAGGCCAAACTCCATTTTCTAACAGTTAACAACAAAATTACATTATATTTGTGCCAGAAGGAAATAACCAACTCTTAAGAATTAATATTCAATAATGGTCAAGTTCAAATTTAAATCAACAAAAAAAACTGTATTTAAATTATTAAAATACTAGTGTGTATAGACCCTTTGTGCCTGCCAGCGAATATTGTGTGATACTACATATTCAATTTTTATATATTATATTTCTGTTTGTTTATGATAATGTTTAATTTATGGTGAGATGTGTGGTTAATTAATGTATTACTAGTAGTTAGTTAGGATTATTTGTAAAAATTAAATAATGTTAAGGGCAATATAAGAAATGAAAATGACATGAGAAAAGATATTTCAAATTTTGGCTTTATATATAGTATAGATGAATAAACTCCAAATTAGACAGGGAATTATGATATTGAAATTTGCATCACTTACTGTTTAAAGTATTAGACTGTATATTGCTTTGCATTAATATTTTTTATTTTCATTAAAAAAAACTGGTATGACCCTACAGTTCAATTGAAAATCGACCGATATGATCGGTTTTGGCCGGTTTTACTGGTTTTGGCCAGTTTTACTGGTTTTGACCAATATAATTACATAACCGATATAATTATTATACCATATTGATATCTGGACCAATTCACCGATCTATCAGTTGAATTGGTTGGTATGAAACAATTTTAACATTATTGAACGCCACATGCATTGATACTACAATGTGGGGCATGATTGGTTGTACATTTGATGTGAAGAATAAAATATGGAAACTAAAAGTGGTTTCATGGTTGACTTGAGAGTAATACACTAATACAGCAGCCTTAACTGAAAGTGGAATAGATGAAAAGGACCAGAGCCACCACCACCATTTTTTCCAAGTATGTGACAAAGATGGCAAATTTTCATGTCTTTGACAGAGATTGTTATTAATGTAAATATTATTAATAATACAACTGGTTAAATACTTGTTATGGAGAACTTTATCATTTATAATAATATTTCAGCTCAAGCAAGATTACATCCAATAAATGGAGGATGTGCATAATTTAAAAGAAAATAATATTACTTGTATCATATCCTCATCAAGAAAACAAATATAAAATGATAAAGTTTCTAAAGTATATATAATGTCATATGAAAATACTTTATTGGTAATAGTTAATTTATACATCTAAAAATTAATATGTGTTGGATCTGCGACCGATGAGCCTTCGACCACCGGGGAGTTCTATTGTTAGATAGGTATGGGAAGAGTGAAAAGTCATAAGTGGGACATCACGTCTTGAGTCAAAACTCTAAGACATTAGTTTCATGGACATTTCTTTTTTATAAACTCTTTCCCTACTTCTCATATATTTAATGTGAGACTTCACACTTGAATATACCCAACAAAATTTCTTATTTTTGGTGTTTGACATGTTCAAGTCACTTCTATTCATCCATGTAGCCGCCGGTGACCAGTTGCATCTTTTAAAAAAAATCCAACTGCATTGTAACGTTGCTACACACAAAAAAAAACTAGTTGATGAATAATATATTTTAATATTTATATATAATAAATACATCCTATCCAATTAAGTTTAGCATGAGTCCTTGGAAAGTAAAATCATCACCCCTTTTCAACAAAATTCAAACCATATACAAGATAAATTTTGTACAGTTCCATCCTTATAGTTTCAACTAAATTAAAATATTGATGGTTTATTAATGATTTGAAAGTTCAAGCTATATAATTATTTTAATTAATGATTCAGATATTACTGATTCAAACCATACAACAAATTTTCATATTTTTGGGTGAGTGATACAGTAATTTCTCATATACCACCAAAAGGTACGCGCGTATGGCATATCTTTAAGTTCATGCATTTAAGATGAGTTGATTTTTATAACTATTAACATCAAAATGGTGCAATACATTTTCATTCTTAAATGTATTCATGATTATTTTCTATTTGTTTATATTTTCCAACAACTTAATAATTCAAGTCAAAATCACTTTTAATTGTGCAATTCTATTTTCATTCTTAATTGACCCACAAATCTACTCCACATTTATATTTCTCTTTCTGTAACAAATTTTTTCCATTTCTTAATGTTGACTCGCAACTTTAAGAATGGTGTTTATTTAATTTACCGTTGCGAAATAAGAATAAGAATGACTTCTCTCCACTAGTAAACTTAGACGAAGAACATACTTATTTAATTAAGAACAACTTTTTGTTACCATTGTGGGTGCTCTAAGAAATACTATTTGTAGATATTTTTTATAAAGGAAAATTGTATTAAACCGAACAAGTATCCACCCAATATAAAAAATGGTCAACTTCACAATAGTAAAACTTATTATTATACAAAACTTTGAATTCTTACATCAATTTGTAAAATTAAATTTTTCTTTTTCATATTGAAAAGGTTTGTAACTTCCATTATTTATATGGGTGAAAGGACTAGTCTTCAACCTATAATTTTTTTAAAGTTAAATTAAAGTATGCCTATTTCGCATTCAATTCTAACCTACCCACTCTCTCCTCTCACCCTATGTTTTCATACATCTTTATTAATCACAAAAATGAGTTTTATATATTGTTGGTATGTTATTCATCACTTATATATTAATTATAATTGTTTTTTAAATAAAAAAATTTATTCGATAAATGTTAATATTTTATTATTGTTAGGATTTGAACCACACAACTTCCTTCACTCTATAACCATTAAGGTCCTTTATGGCTCTCACTTTTAAATAAATCAATATTTATGAATGATGACTAAAATATATGTTGGCATAAATTTTTTGACATTATCCTGTATATATATTAAACTCAGTCAAATATATTTTGTACATATTTGAGCATATCCATTTTATATTTTGTACATAATTGAGCATATCCATTTTCTTTTTATGAGTGTGAAAGCTTTAGAGACTAAATTTATAGGATAAAGATGTCATGATGTTGCCAACTCGATCCATTTAAAGACCACTGGCTCTCTAAGTCTCTATTCATGCATATTTTTTAGTAAACAAATATTTTATTGCTAAATTTACACACTCTCTTATTAGATATTTCGACCAAATTAAAGTATAATATATATTTGGTTCTTATGAATACGTACCTTGAAGATATTTGTTAAGAAAAATATTAATGAAAAAAAAACGTACTTAGAAGTATTAAATTCACGGTTTTTCAAATTGAAATAAGTTTCTTTTATTATATTAATTAATACTTTTAAGGCACTTATTAACATTTCCTTATATAATCTTAAGCATTTCACTCACACATGACCATACTAAAGAAAAGTAAAAGACAAAAAATATACATATACGAAGAAGAATGGATGAGAGAAAAGAAAATCAGAACTAGAGAAAAAGATAGCGTGAACCGATGAGAAACACCGTCACATAATAAGATAAGCAATAGTTTTAGTATAATTCAATGAGAGAAAATATGAGCATTTAATTATTAGTGGAATGGTATACGCATACTAGTTGAGCAATATTATAAGATTTTCATCATTATAATTCAAATTTCTCCTAGTAAGGTATGACCATTGAGATTTATACATCTATATAAGGAGACTTCAAGAGCTAATTCTTATGCATTATTCAATTGTTACATTTTGTTCATCATGTCTTCTTTCTTTGCAAGAACTCATAGGTTCTCATTGGTTGCTCAACTACTTCTACTAGTCCTATTGACCATAAATCTTCATATAGCAGGTCACTCTTTTCCCTTTGTATTCTTATATTATCACAAAAAAATTAAAAAAAAAATATGTCTCTCCCTTTGGTAACTTGATCATTGATATGTGTGCATCCATTAGGTCCAACTAATCAATAATTTGTCACATATACTTTCATTATATTATTGTATTTGTTAGCAGGAGCTTCATGATGGTGATATTTATATAGATTAGCTATAAAGAGTTGTATATTTAAATTTAAGTGGAGTTGTGGAGGGAGATTTAGAGGAATAAAGATCAGTTGTTTTAACTATATCATGACCTAATGAAATTGTGACACCTCTTTTTATTGGCGAAATTGTTACACCTATTATAAAATTTTCAGCAATGGAAAACACATTTATTAATTTTTATTAGGTATCAAAATTTTATTAAAATGAAACATGATTGAAGACATATTTTCGGAATATGTGATATTTATTCAATTTTAAGAGGAGTAAATAAGTGGGTGTTGATACATGCATGTTGATATATTTTTACAATTAATTATGTATGTGTAATATTTTTTATAAAAAAAAGTTACATTCCTTAAAATATTAGTAATATATTTTTATATATTAATCAATAAACTTGACCCATTGTGAGAATATTTAGAAAATAAGCTTATGAATTTGATGAGCTTATGAAAGTGAGATTTTTTCGCTTAATACAATTTAGAAGTGTTTCTATTTATGTAAGGTTAATGAACGTGTTCATTCAATTCTGATCACAGAATATAAATTTATTTTTTGCTAGCAGATGCTCAAATAGGCGTTTGTTATGGCATGATGGGTAATAATCTTCCACCAGCAAATGAAGTAATAAATCTATACAAATCAAACAATATCCAAAGAATGAGACTCTATGATCCTAATCAAGCTGCTCTAGAAGCACTTAGAAACTCTGGCATTGAACTCATTCTAGGTATACCCAACTCTGATCTTCAAAGCCTAGCCACCAATGCTGATAATGCACGCCAATGGGTGCAAAGAAACGTGTTGAACTTCTGGCCTAGTGTGAAAATCAAGTATATTGCAGTTGGCAATGAAGTTAGTCCAGTTAATGGTGCAACTTCTTGGATGGCTCAATATGTTCTACCTGCAGTGCAAAACATTTACCAAGCTATAAGGGCACAAAACCTACATGACCAAATCAAAGTTTCAACATCTATTGACATGACCCTAATAGGAAACTCCTACCCTCCATCACAAGGGTCATTTAGGGCAGATGTAAGGTCATACCTAGACCCAATCATAGGGTACTTGTTATATGCAAGTGCACCTTTATTAGTAAATGTGTACCCTTATTTTAGTTATTCTGGTAACCCACGTGATATATCTCTTCCTTATGCTCTTTTTACTTCCCCTAATGTTGTGGTAAGAGATGGACAATATCAGTATCAAAACCTTTTTGATGCTATGTTGGATTCAGTGCATGCAGCTATTGATAACACTGGAATTGGTTATGTTGAGGTTGTTGTGTCCGAAAGTGGTTGGCCTTCAGATGGAGGGGCTGCAACTTCTTATGATAATGCACGCATTTATTTGGATAATTTGATTCGTCATGTTAAAGGAGGTACACCAAGAAGACCATGGAAGGCTACAGAAACTTATTTGTTTGCTATGTTTGATGAGAATCAGAAGAGTCCAGAGTTGGAGAAACATTTTGGACTCTTCTCTGCCAATAAACAAAAGAAGTACCCTTTTGGATTTGGTGGAGAAAGGATCAATGAAGTTGTTGCTGCTAGTGATTTTAATGCAACAAATCCTCTAAAGAGTGATATTTAAGGTTGGAATTCAAGTCCTCATCAGGGTCTATGTAATACAGTGCACAAAATAAGAGAGAGAATCTCATGTTTTTCTTATTACATCATCTCAATATAGATCGTTTAATACAATGTAATATGTGAAGAAGTTTGATAGTTTTTGGAGAATGTTTAGGTTTTATGTTGTTTGGTCATTTCATCTTATGACACATTATGGACTTGTGAAATAAATCATGAAAATGGTTATCCATTGGATTGGATTCTTATGTTATATAAACGGTTCTGATTGATGTATAGACCCAATCTCATTCATCAAGAATTGTGTTGCTTCAATGCTTTGTCTAAAGTTTTAAGACATAATTACATATCTTAGGTATATGGGTTAGGGTATCATCTCTTATACTCATCCAATAAAATTCTCTTTGATTACCAAAAATCACATACATAAAAAAAAACTTGTTCATCTATCCCCAACCAATTAGATTGTAGCATTTTAATTTTAGGAATTTAAGTTGTATTTAAGTAACACTTTTAAATGGACAATAATGTGAACAAGTGATTTCAGTTTATGGATCTTCATGCTAATAATAAATAATCCATATAGTTTCCAATAAGTAAATAAATAAAAGGATTTGCTAAATTAAAATTTTAAAGCAATTTATTAGGACCCAACATAACAAAATTAACAAATGTGGCCTTAAATGATATTTATTTCCAACATCAAACTATTTCACAAGTGTTTTTCAAACCACTTAGATAAAAATAACACATTTAATTCAAATTCCCAACATATCAATTTTACAACAGTTTCTTACAAACCACTTGAAGGGTGCTAGATCAGTAAGGGGCTTTCATTATCAACAAAAATAATTAATCATTTATTCATTAGGTGACATCAAATACATAAATCAAAATTTGACGTTATAATATTCTATAATAAGTTAATATTCTATAATAAATGATGTTTATTTACAAACAAAAAAAATCACTATGGGCTCTTATCATAATCAGAAAATCCAACCCCAATAAATAGAACAATGAAGTGAAACCAGAAAAACAACTAAAGCCTAATGTTCCTTCATGCCTTGAATATTGCGCTTTACCTTTATTCTTTTCTTCCTCCTTGTTGCAGGCCAAACTCCATTTTCTAACAGTTAACAACAAAATTACATTATATTTGTGCCAGAAGGAAATAACCAACTCTTAAGAATTAATATTCAATAATGGTCAAGTTCAAATTTAAATCAACAAAAAAAACTGTATTTAAATTATTAAAATACTAGTGTGTATAGACCCTTTGTGCCTGCCAGCGAATATTGTGTGATACTACATATTCAATTTTTATATATTATATTTCTGTTTGTTTATGATAATGTTTAATTTATGGTGAGATGTGTGGTTAATTAATGTATTACTAGTAGTTAGTTAGGATTATTTGTAAAAATTAAATAATGTTAAGGGCAATATAAGAAATGAAAATGACATGAGAAAAGATATTTCAAATTTTGGCTTTATATATAGTATAGATGAATAAACTCCAAATTAGACAGGGAATTATGATATTGAAATTTGCATCACTTACTGTTTAAAGTATTAGACTGTATATTGCTTTGCACACTGCAAATATGTTCCCTGAATAAACAACAATAGTAGTAATTCAATGTTACTACTATGTAAGTGTAGCAGCAAGAACAAAACCCAAAGAAGATGTAGAGTAATTCAATGTTACTAATTATTGTTACCATATGTAAGAGCATTCACTAGGGTCTTGAAATCTAAGTGCCAGTTCTGTAGCATATTCTGGATCTCTCCATGATATAACTGTATCTGAAGAACACCATGATATCTTTTATAAAAAACAATACTTCATACCCTTCAAGCACAAACAAATGACAAATAAACCAACAAGGTGTTAGGTCTAATTGTCTAAGGCCCCACTAGATCCTCAGGATGACCAAAAGGTCAAGAGTTCGATTTATGGGAGCGACACTTGTTGGGAGGGACATCCACACCCCCCGAAATGGGTTAAGTTCCTTACCCAAAAGGGTAAAGGGATACCCTTGATAGTACCAAAAAATAAATGACAAATAGTCCTATAATGTTGAGGGAGAGGAAGGTCATAAAATGTTACCATTTACCTTGTTGTTTCCTATAGATATCATCAGAAGTGATGTGATGCAAAAGTAGGGTCTCATTATTTTCTTCTCCACAAACAAATAAAACCTGTCCCTGCCCTTCCAAACGCTGCAATAAAGGATATTATGGTGTTTCATTGTTGTAAATGCAGAGAAACTCAATGTTTAAAAGATGAAAAGCAAACTCTAAATGATTGCATTTCAATGTAGTAATTTTTACCATTAGACTACTTGTTTTTCATTTGAATACTAGGATCATATTATTTTTCATGAAAGAATTTTTTTTGTTAAGATTAAGATAGGCATGTACATATATAAAATAGGCATGTTAGTCAGAAATGAATGCTCTATCAAAACAACTACAAACCTCCAAATAATCAACACTGACATGCCCAATGCCCTGGTCGAACCATTTCCCATCATCATTCAGACGGTATACCTCGACGACACGCTGAAATCCAATAAGAAGAGATTGTTACAGGATTCTAAGATATCCCAAGAAGAAAAGAGAAAAACTTTTTGTTTGAACCTTGTTTTGAGTACCATCTTTTGTTAACTTGTCAGCTTCAAATTCAAGCTACAGCAGAACAGAGCAATTGTACAAGTAAATAAACATGTGATATCAAATTATGGCAATAATGTTTGTATACAATAGTCACCTTTGCTTGAGAATGAGCCAATTTCATCCTCCTATACTCTTCTTGTGCTTTCTTAGAACTGAGCATGGCCTTTACACAAGCTACAGACCTTTCGACACGTTCTTCAGCTTGTTTCCTACCCGCCCGGAAGAAGTCCTCCTCTGTTTCATTTCCATGCTTGAAGCCGCATAAGCCTCGTCTCTTTAGACGCCAACGCAGGATTGCTTTCTCGAGCACTCCAACGGACCAAACTATTTTATGATATTGCTTCCGCACTTGATATCCCCTGAAAGCAGCCTGCATTGAAAATATCTGTAATTAATCCTTTCATTGGTTTTAATATGATAAGAATTCAAGAAGATACAACTCAATTGGGCAAACAAAATTTGTTATTCTCATCTATGGCTACATTTCTAGTTTAAAGTAATATATAAAGAGGACTAATCTCATGTCCTATAAGCCCGTTCCTTGATTCAATATTCCTGTGGTACCACATCAACATTCTCTCCAATGTATAAGCTCTATTTTACATTTCGATTTAAGGGTAATCTTATGGAACAAGTGATCATTATAAGATTTGTGCCAACTAACATCATTTCACAGTCATCTTCGTATACGTTAACTAAGGAAGTGCATCTTTGCTTGCGAGCATAATGCTGTGCAATTTACTCTCCCAGACCTATTAAGTGGGAGCCTCGTGTACTATGTCGTCCGTTATATTAACTCGGGACAATCAACACTAACAGAGGCAGGAAGACTATCTCTTACTTGAATTTTAATGGCCTGACCTCGCATGTGGCTAAGTTCTCTACGGACAATCCACGTACGGAATCTGCGCTGGATCAGAGCAGCAGCTGCCATCATTTTCCTACTATCAGAGTTGAGAATTCCAGCTATACTCATTTCCTTAAATTGTTCAACAAGAGACTTTTGTGGAGTTGAATCTATGACCAAGTATTCTACATCATTGTATTGGGTAACATGCTTCTCATTCACATTACAAATTATTTTCTCCTTTTCACCTTCACGCAATCTATGAATCTTCTTTATAATGTCTTCAACAATAGTATCAATCAACTCATACTCGTACCTGCTCAAGTAGTAAAACTTTATATAAACTAATTTAATATCAAAATCATACAAATATTATGGACAAACATGTATAAAAGGTTTCTACAGGAACATATATACATACATATATATATATATATATATATATATATTCATAGATAAGTAGATAAATTATAACAAAATGAAAATGAATAAAGAACCTGTCACGGTTGAAATGCCAACCAGAGAAATGAGCAATTTTTTTCAAAGCAAACCTCCACTTTTCAATTTTTTCCTTCTCATCAATGATTCTGGCTTCATGTTTGTTCAATGCATCTGCATATTTTCCTTTCTGATAGCGAACATCAGAAGGGTCAACTCCATAAAACACAGGCAAAACAAGCATGCCCTTATCTTTTGAGCAATCCATAATCTTCTCAAGTTCATCCAAACAAAAAGTTGAAGATGCATAGTTCTTAGAAAGAACTACAAGTGCAATTCTAGAGTTCTGGATTGCTTTATCAAGAGCTGGATTTATTTCTGCTCCTTTCTCAAGATCTTTATCATCCATGAAGCTTTTTATTTGTTTCCCACATAGAGCTCTATGAAGGTTTCCTGTGAAACCTGAACGTGTATCTATACCTCGAAAACTGATAAACACATCGTATACACTTTCACTCATTGATGAAAGATAAAGAAGAAGAAGAAGATGATGGCATAAGCAATGGTTAGTGAAAAATGATGAAGAAAGGAAAAGGGGTGAAGCATGTTTATCTAGACATGGAGAATAAGAAGAACACCACACGATTAAGTCAAAGTCAACACACGTTATTTCCTCACCTTAGGGTGTAATGGTGTATATATAAGACGACATAAATTCTACTGTTCCTCCCGAATAAAGATGTGTTCTCCCAAATTCGCCACGCTCTAATGCTAATGAAAATATATAATATTAATCAAAAAATTGATTGTCACTGATTCTTGTTACTTTTTACTGGGACTAAAACTTATGAAATTTAATCTTGAGATTGCATGTTGTTCATCAATGTGATCCTCTATGTTTTAAACCTTATATTAAGGAATTCTAGGAACGTTGTTAAAATACTAAAGAAAAGTGAGTATCTTAAATATTTAGTCTTAGACCCCAATGATAAAAGAACTTCCAAACTTTCATAAAGGCCATTTACGATCGTTCATAAAAAGAAAATTTATCAACTATAAAATTTATTATTTTCTATTTGCATATGAATATTTCTACATGTAATCTGATAACTTTCTATCTAAACTGAGGTGTAAGGATAATTATGATCATCATTTCCTATGCATAACAACATTCTCTGTTGTTAGAAATGATGTTCAACATATAAAAACCATTATTGAGAAGATTAATTGTTCCCATGTTTTTTGCTCCATGAGACTGTGGTGACAAGGTATGTAAGCTTAGTTCATCAGTCCTCTTTATATATATATATATATATATATTCACATGCCTTGTTTACAGACCTTAAAATAGATAAGTTCTTTATCGAGTAAGGAAATACCATTGATGATAAAAAAAAAAGACCGTATGGGCAGAAAATGAAATGAAATTAACTAAATGATTGGAGAAAAAAATACTAAATTTATTCTGGAACTTAATATGTACTGGCAGTATTATGTAGCCACTTGTGATAGGACATTGATTATATGAATATCATCATCCAAACAGTGAAGATATTTTTTAAATAATTTTAAGTGTATAATATCTATACATAAATCATTAATCATATTACTTATAAGTCAATTGGTTTGTGTATTTACCACTGGAATTGCAACTTAATTTAAAGTCCATAATTCTTAATGCTTAGACTGCTACAGTTTCAGATCATCCAATGCAACTAAAAGCGAAGTGTTCCTATTTTGTGAAATACTTGCTTAATTTTTCAATAATAATATTTATAAGCAAAAAAGAAAACTAATCCAAACACATTTAAAAGCAAAAACTGGTTTCATAAGCTGCAATACACAGCCACTTCAATATTCAATTGATAAAACCAACTTCAAAGTCTTCAAAATAAACCATCACAAATTCTATAACAACCAGTAATCAATATAACTAACCATTCAAAACAAACAAATTGATCTCAATAAAAAACCCTAATAATTTCATTCAACAGTATCACTTTACTCTTCATCAGTGACAGTTTCACCATTCTTCTTGTTATGCTTCCTAGCATACCTTTGATTCCTCAGAAACTTTGGATCCATCTAGAATTACAAATTAACAACGCGAATATTAAAAAAACATAATTTAATTTGAAGAAAACTAATAAATAATAAAAATAGATGAATAAATAAATAAAAAATACCCCTTTGGTTGAAGTGTGGCGGTGCCTCTTAGGTTTTTTGATACCATTCTTGTGTGCCTTGTAGGATTGGTTATGAGCGGTGTGGTTCTTTGATTTCGCCATATCTGTAATCAAAGCACAGTGAATTAGAGAATATTACAATAAAACGCAAGTTTGTGATCGAAATTGAATATGTGAATATACAAAATTACGAACCCTAATACTGAGAGGGAAGAGAAGGTTTTGCTCGAATAGGGTTTTACTCAGAAGCATTATATATGAGTTGACATTTTTCAAGTAAATGACGAGAATATCCTTTTCATGAAAAGTAAGGCTTTCGGCCTGCAAGAGTCGATGGAGGCCCAAAAATGTCAAAAATAGTCAAATAAAAAAAACACTATTATTATAAATTCTTGCCAGCTTAAGCATTATCATTCATCAAATCTAAAAAAAATAAGGAGTTGATTTAGTGCAGTGAGTTCTCACTTAATCTTTAATTTTTTTTCATAAGTGATATTATTAATTTGTTCGGAGGATCATTCTCATATTTCAACCAAAAGACACTAGTTCTTTAGTTAGGAAATACTCTTGGTTAGTGCACAAAAATCTAAAAAGAAATTATGTTGTGCATTTCATGGTGTGAAAGTTTTAGAGTTTAATAAGATTTGTTCATGTATTTTTTTTATATTGTCAACATATTATTTATTAAAAAAAATTATATTGTTAGTGAGATTGCTGAGTAACTAACTATTTTCAGAAGGTATGATAGTTCTTACATTAAATGCCCCTGATAGAAATGGTATATTTGACATTTTATGTAAATAATAAGTGTTAAATGATGTGATTAAAGTCTAATAATATGTATGCATTGATAAAATGTCCTTAAAGTAAAGGCTCTCTTAATCAAAATGAGTAGGACTTTGAGCAAATCACTATGCCAGCTACCCACCTTACCTACCTTAGTCTGTCCTCTGTTCCCACCACATGCGTTTGTAACGCTGAATTGGCAACTTATTACCGACGGTATATTTATTGTCCCACTTTTTATACCAATCAATATATTATCATCTTTGATTAAAAAATTATTTAAATTATAAATATAATTATTAAATATTATTTTATCCAAATGTGTACCCTTATTATTATAATGCCAAAAAGGCAGTACAGACACATGATATAGGATCTCTATCTAGGATCTGCTACCTTCTCATTTCTCAATCTTCCTTCTCCATTTCCCTTTTCCACGTTTTCTGTTTAGATCTCAACACAACACAACACACATAAACCAAACCAAACCAAACATGTTCTTCTTTGACTGGTTCTATGGCATTCTAGCCTCCCTTGGTCTCTGGCAAAAAGAAGCCAAAATTCTCTTCCTTGGTCTCGATAATGCTGGCAAAACTACCCTTCTTCACATGCTCAAAGACGAGGTTCAAATCTTCATGTCATCGCTTACCCTTTTACACCATGTGTCTTAGAATAGTTTAAAAATTAAATTTTTATTTCATTATTACATAAAAAATTGATTTTTTTGGTTTTATTGCAGAGATTAGTTCAGCATCAACCAACCCAACATCCCACTTCGGAAGAACTGAGCATTGGGAAGATCAAGTTTAAAGCTTTTGATTTGGGTGGTCATCAAGTTGCTCGCAGAGTCTGGAAAGATTATTATGCAAAGGTTATTTTTATTTTTTTTCATGCTTCTATGTCGGTTGATCTTTCCCTTAGTTATTATTTTCTGATTTCTAATCATTGATTATTGGTAAGGATTTATTATTTGTATGATTTAGAGTTTTGGAAAGTAAGATTTCTTTCTACTTTCACAAAAGCTTATAATTTGAAGTTTTCTGAGAGTTTTTGGAAAAAGGGAAAACTGTTATTCCTTAATATGTAAGCATTACCAAACATGCACTAAGTGATTTTTGTTAGTGCATTAGTGAAGATTTGGATTTCAGTTGGATAAGATGGAGCATAGTTGTTGATAGGTTATTGGCCTTGTATCATTTTATTATTTCATTGATGGCAGAATTGCCTGAGAGTTGATACATTATGATGCTACTAAGATGTTCAAATTTGGGCAATTATATAGCTCTAATAGGCAATATCTTTGGACTTCATTGGATTTCATTTTTCTGTATATATTATAATGTATTGTTCGGTTATGACTTCTGTGCTAACTCTTAGAATGTAGCCCCTTACTTTGCTGGCTTGTTCACCTTTGTCCACTTCATTTATGGAGTGCCAGATTTTCACAATTGGATTTGTTCTCTACTCATTTTCTCGTGGTCTTTTTGGAGATGTATTTTTGCTGTTTATGTTAACTTTTGAATGGTCCCAGCATCTGCATTTTCAGTTCTATTTCTACGGTTTATGCAACTTTTTCTAATGCGTTCATCTTGATAATAATATACTTAACTACTGGCTTTATTTTTGTAAGCGTTCAAGATCCGACAATGTATGCCTTCATAATCCCAGATAATGAATGCTCTTTATATTTATTTGATTCATGGAGGAAAATATTGACCATAGAAGTTTCACTGATAGCAGTCCTTTAAACCTTTTGGGATACATTTACTAGTACCAGTAAGTCTGTAATAAAAGCTTGAAGTTAGTTTGATGATTTTTGCTTAGTATCTAGATGCATCACCTTTATTCAACATTGAGTTGTAAGTTTGGAGTTTGATTCACTAATTTTTCCGGCCCTTGTTTTGATTTGACATATTCCAATATACTTCGACGACTTGAAGGTCGCTGGTTTCTTTAGCAGCGCTAAGTTTTCCAATTATCTCTCGCTTGCCTCAGCTGCAATGACTCCAATGCTGCTTATAATTTTTTTGCACGAATTTAGAATTCTCGCCTATGTTGAGTTTCCAGGTTGATGCTGTTGTTTACTTGGTTGATGCCTACGACAAAGAGAGGTTCGCAGAATCAAAGAAAGAGCTTGATGGCTTACTTTCCGATGAATCGTTGGCAAACGTACCATTTCTTGTACTAGGAAACAAGATCGACATACCTTATGCAGCTTCAGAAGACGAGCTACGATATCATCTAGGCCTGACCAATTTCAGCACGGGAAAAGGTAAAGTTAATCTTACAGACTCCAATCTTCGACCTCTTGAAGTGTTCATGTGCAGCATTGTCCGGAAGATGGGATATGGTGATGGATTCAAGTGGCTCTCCCAATATATCAAGTAGAGTCTAGCATCATTTTTGTTCCACTTTTCCCTGCTCAACTAGCACTATCAGTATAGTTTTTACCTTTGCTTTTTTATGATTTTGATTGAATTATTTTGTACAACTCTGGTAATATTACATGATGGTCAAATTTGTATCTTCAAATATTATTTTTTTGAGGGAATTTTCTCCTTTGAAATGTTGAATTTGTTGTAGTGTTATGTATGACTTGGCAGAAAAATAAGTTTATAAGAATCTTAATGCACTTGCTTTCTCTGTAACATATGAATGGTAGAGGAGTTTTATCTGATTTCTATTTTATGTTTTTTACCAATCAAAATAGAGAAAAATGGAATGAATATGAAATTACTGTCACCTATAGCTAAGAGAACTTTTAACAATAAACATTGCACAGTTTTTCTTTTTTTAATCACATGACAAATCTATAGAACAAAAATGCGTGAAGTGCTATTCGTATATAACATTACAAATGCTGAGTATATTGTTTAAGGAATAGAAAATATAAATTTTATCTTGAAAATTGATATTTTAACATATAGAGAATAGTTGGACATATATAGTGTTAAAAATTGATGTTTTAACATGTGGAGGATGGGAGGTAGAGGAAAATAATAGTATGAGATAGGTGTGTATATCCACCTACTCTTACAAATTCTGATATGAATACGATTTAATATGTATACACTAACAGTATAAGTTTTTGATAGTGTAAAAAACTTTACACTGTCGGGGAGTACATTATTTATTGCAAGATGTATATCACTTTATATACTTATTGTTTCTTATTAATCAGAAAATATGAAGTTAATATATGTTTAATTTTTATTTTACTTTTTCGACACATGATAAATAAAGGATATATGAAGTGAGACACATTCTAGAAGATATAAAATATGGCTCCGAATAGGAGGATATAAATGGATGATAGGAATGGAGAAACGTGTGTCAAGTGTTAATAAGGAGATAGAAAAACTTGTATATACGAACAATAAATAAAATATTAACAACTTATTAAAAATTTAATTTGCATGTAATGTGTACAACTTTTTTTTTCACTTTTTAAAAAATCATATATCAAATATAACACATAAGACACCAAAAAATATTAAAAGCAAGTTGACTTGAATTGGATTGATAAATAAATTGTTTGATTACTTTTTAATAAATACTTTATTTGACTATAAAAAGTTTAATATATAATTTTAAAATAACCATATTTTATTAAAAAGTTTAGGAAAATGCATTATTTGGGTAAATTACTAGGAAAATGCACTATTTTGGCAAATTACCCTTTACCACAAACGTAATACTAAGTAGTTTTGGTGAAGATCCCACAACTATATGTAATTGTTCTTCTTTTTTTTGTGATTTGACTTTTTTCTGACTGATTTATTTTCTACAACAAAATCATATATTATATCATATTCTTCTACATTTATTCCACGTAAGTGCTCTCTGTCAGTGTGTAATATCAAATCCAATGACGCGTACCAACCAATCAAATTCTTACACGTGGCAACCCTGCCAAAAAACAACCGGCTGTTCTGGTCACCTTTTCTTCTCATATCACCCAAACACGTCACCAACTACCACTCCTTCACCCGCTACACCGGTAACCAGTATTCACTAACCACCACTATAAGTTTGAAACAAAATCTATAGAACATAACCCAAGTAAAGATTTTTTTCAGTTGAAATCCTCGTTAGAATCGAAAAAAATGTTTCTTTTTGATTGGTTCTATGGAATTTTAGCATCACTGGGTTTGTATCAAAAGGAAGCTAAGATCTTATTCCTAGGACTTGATAATGCTGGAAAAACTACCTTGCTTCACATGCTCAAAGATGAGGTTTTGTTTTTGTTTTTTTTATATTAATCTACATTTATAATTGATCATTTGTTGAAATTTTTATTCTTAATTTGTTTTATTATTATTTTTCAGAGATTGGTTCAGCATCAACCAACTCAACATCCAACTTCAGAGGAGTTGAGTATTGGGAAGATTAAATTCAAGGCCTTTGATTTGGGTGGCCACCAGATTGCTCGTAGAGTCTGGAGGGACTATTATTCTCAGGTTTGTTTATGTTCATATCGTAGTTACGTAATTCTCTCATTTATCGTATCGCATATGAATTAATGTAAAAAGTGACGAACTTGCGTATCGGGTAGCTATGATTATTATTACTAAAGTTTTTTGTTTTGTTTAGCTATTGTATAATTGTATTGGTTAGATTGAATGCAAGTTTAATGATTTTTATGATTGTGACACATGATCCTTTATTAGACTTTTGTGCTGTGACCTAATCCTCTTGTTTATGAAGCAGCAAAGCAAATTTTACACTTGCTATTCATCTTAGTGTCTACTATTATCTAATTACAAAAAACTTAGATACAATTTGTTAGGTGTTTGTCATGATATTATAAACAAACTCTGTAACAAAACAATTTTACGACGAAGAGAGACTATTATGTTGACACATATTATGAGCATCACAAACACACTTGAAGAATTATAACTAAGTTTTGGCTTTCTCACTTTTACTTGTCCTTTTCTGTAGCTGTGTGACATAAATTTACGACGAAGAGAGAAATCTTGGTACAAATTGAAATTAAATCTTTTACTTTTACATCATATTAGAATTTGAACCAGACCTTTTAAGATGGAAAACCTGTGTCATCTTTGAATATAGCATTGTAAAGGGGAATAAGAACTTTTTTATGAATTTATTATGGAATATTTTTTGAAGAAAAGTTCCAAGTTCCAACATCTTGAATTTCTTCAGTAACTTGTTGCGACAATATGGTAATTCGGGGTAAGATTCAAGGAGAAAACTTTGCTTTAGTTTTGGTCCTTTAAAAAAGAGAGTTGAGAGATAATTTCTCTGTAACTTACGAAATATATGACTTCCTGATATCATGGCCATTGTCTTCTCTTTAATTTGAGTAAATTGATACACTATATTTTAATTTGCACATTTGATAGTTCACTAAGATGGTTGCATTTACATGTTACATCATGCAGGTGGATATATTAAGTGTTGCTTTCTGAGACTATATAAGAGATAATAATTTGATAGATTGCTATGATAAGACTTGCAAATTATTATCATGTAGGTGGATGCTGTAGTGTACCTGGTTGATGCATTTGATAAGGACAGATTTTCGGAATCAAAGAAGGAGTTGAATGCTCTTCTAGCTGATGAGTCACTAGCAAAAGTGCCATTTCTTATCTTAGGAAACAAGATAGACATACCATACGCTGCATCGGAGGAAGAATTGTGCTATAACTTGGGTCTCGCTAACTTCACTACAGGCAAGGGCAAGGTTAATCTGGCCGATTCCAATCTGCGCCCCCTTGAGGTGTTCATGTGCAGCATTGTTCGCAAGATGGGATACGGTGAAGGCTTTAAGTGGATCTCTCAGTACATCAATTAAAGAAGAAGGAGAATGCAGAATTAGTGTGCTTATTATAGTTTAATACTATACAGAAGAACATCTACATAAACATCAACTTGTGTTCAATTTTGCATAAGCACTTCCCCAATGAACATGATATAAAAATTTGTTTCCAGATTCCATATAAACATTGTGGAACTTTTTATAAAGGGGGAGATGAGGTTGTCCCTTTCGAAAGTTAGGACACATTGTAAACCTTAACTGTGTTTTACACTGATATTTAGAGATGACCTACCAATAAAATTATGTTTATTTGAAATAATCAAACCAGAGACCTTTTCATTGGCTTGTTTTGTCTTTGTTTGAGTTCCATCAGTGTTCTCTCTTGATTTCTCAGATACAATAAAAAATTATGCCATTATTTTTAAATTTAATGAACAGAAATGTAAAATCACTCATGTTTTCTTGTTGAACAAATATATGTACCATCAATTTTAAACAACATAGACATACTGATATATATGATGCTGATACAGATTCTGATACTGACAATATTAATAAACAATATCAACAACCCTTGACTTTGTTTACTAATGAAAAAACTTTTTGTGGGAACCTTGTTTTGGTACCTATATCTTTGTTAACATGTCAACTTCAGAATTGAGGAACTCTTCAAATTCAAGTACAAGTAAATAAACATGTGATATCAAATCATGGCAATAACATTTGTATATATTAGTCACCTTTGCATGATTGCATCTTAGTTCTCATATCTATGTTATGCTTAATGCATGCCATTTCAGGTCCAACTCAATTGAGGTTATTCTGTCAACAATATAGGCCTGAAGTGAGCCCAAATACACCAAAAAAGCCCAGCCCAAGTCTCAAGTTCTAGGCTTGGGTCCAATGCTAAGTTTTGCTTTCTAGCTATAGTGCTCATTAATTATAGAACCTACCAGGATCACAATTTTACTTTTCTTGCACTCTAAGGTAAATGAGAATGAAAGCAAAAACTCTACCTATTCTACATCTGAAAATCTATTCCTCCTAATAAGTTACACACTCACTTTCCATCCCTTTCACTCCACACTAGAAAACTCTCTACAATCTTCCTTTTAAATCCACACCTAACATACCACATAGCAGGACTCAAGGGAAAAAGAAAAGAACAAAAGATGAATCAAACATTGGTTTTTGTTCTGTGTATTGCAGCAATATTAGTGAGTGTTGTGAATGCACAATCAGCAGTGAAGCCATTGGTTAAGATTGTGAAGGGTAAGAAGTTATGTGACAAAGGGTGGGAATGCAAAGGATTCTCTGCTTATTGTTGCAATGAGACTATTTCTGACTACTTTGATACCTATCAATTTGAGAATTTGTTCTCAAAACGTAATGCACCAGTGGCACATGCTACTGGATTCTGGGACTACCGATCTTTTATCACAGCTGCAGCAGAATACCAGCCTCATGGATTCGGCACCACCGGAAACAAGACCACTGGGATGAAGGAAGTTGCTGCTTTCCTTGGCCATGTTGGTAGCAAGACTTCTTGTAAGTCACAATTTAAATATGTGATATTGCTCTAAACTAAGTTTCGTATCGTCTGCCACATATTTCAACTAGGAATGATTCTCGATACATGTCGCATTGATATCTCAAAGTAGTCGTTGCAGCGATATTAGATACTAAAACATGAGATACTCTTAAATGGTTTTTCATCTATATGTATTTCAATTGTTTTTATGATATTGTGTCTTGTTGGTGTTCTGCATCTATATCCATGCTTACTAGTTTAGTTAATATGATACATTTTGAGGCATATGCATGTAGATTCTTTGAATAGTTAGTTATATTCAGGAATTGGTGAATTGGTATTTCAAATATTGTAGCTAGAGTATAACAATTATAGATCACAATATTAAAGAATTATAGTAACAAATTGTTGAGATAATATTTCAGGTGGTTATGGTGTGGCTACAGGGGGACCCTTTGCTTGGGGCTTATGCTACAATAAGGAATTGAGTCCTGATAAATACTACTGTGATGACTATTACAAATTAACTTATCCATGTTCTCCTGGTGCAGCATACTATGGCCGTGGTGCCATACCAATTTATTGGTATTCATATTTTTAGATTTCTTGACTAACTTAATTATCCATGAGCGACACTTGTTGGGAGGGACAATCACATATCTCGAAAGAAATTAGTTCCGGATAACATATCACTATTTGCTTATTTCTAGCTGCAATTAAATAACTTATCATGAAATTTTCACTGATTTGCTAAGAAAGAAACGAATGCTTTATGCAACTCTCTACTTATGTGTAAATATTTTGAGGAGAACATATTTCTTTTCCTGATGATAATTTTTTATTTTTTGTGCAAAGATATGACCAATTTTTTACAGAATATTAGAACATAACTATTTAACAATTCATGATCAAAATCCTTGTATAGAGAGAAGAAAGAGTAAATAACCAAAAACCAATTTAACTTCAAATTAAGACTTAAGGTACTAACCATATTCTAAAAAAATGTAATTTTTAATATCTTGATGCATCCAAAACAGGAACTACAATTATGGAAAAACTGGTGAAGCCTTGAAGGTAGATCTACTGAACCATCCAGAATACATAGAACAAAATGCAACATTGGCATTCCAAGCAGCAATTTGGAAATGGATGACCCCACCAGAGAAGCACATACCTTCAGCACATGATGTTTTTGTTGGAAACTGGAAACCAACAAAGAATGACACTTTATCCAAAAGGGTCCCAGGATTTGGTGCCACTATTAATGTTCTCTATGGTGATCAAGTTTGTGGTCAAGGATCAGATAATGAGGCTATGAACAACATCATTTCTCACTATCTATATTACCTTGATCTAATGGGAGTTGGTAGAGAAGAAGCAGGGCCTAATGAAGTTCTTTCATGTGCTGAACATGCAGCTTTTAAGCCTTCTGGAACACCATCTTCTTCCACAACTTGAGTAGAGAACATTTCAACTATTTTTGCTTTCTAATGAGAGTGAACATTCATATATAGTAAATGTATAAATTGGATATTCTTTACCTTCATGTATAAGTTGGATATATTCTTGGTACAATGTATGAATTGAATATATGATTTGTCTGAACATCTTTGTTTATATATGTGTTTGTTGTTTATTTGTATTAGATTTATGTAATATTTTACTATTATGTATATCTGTCTTTAATAAGTTAATAACTATAATAATTCATTTCTATTTATTATCTTTTATTAATTAAGTAGTGGTAGAGTTATAAAACATTCATTATTGTTGTCTTGATTTTTTTAAGAGATGGATAAATGAGAAGAAATCTACTTTATTATAAAAGAGTTAAGAACTAACTGGGTAATACAAAATTTCATTAAGATAATAAAGTTCTATTTATTATTGTCTAACACTTAAGTATGATTCTATGAGTATCTCCAAGTATTTTCTCTACAATAATTGGATTTAATATGTACGTAATGAGAGTATAAGTGTTTTTTTAATCAATCTATATTATTTTATAATATAGTTAACACTTTAAATAATTGTTTTAATGTATGTATTACCTTAAAATAACAATTAAAAATTAAATATTTCCAATGGGAAGATATAGAAGCATTTGCTTAGGGCAAAAGCAAAGGAGATGGGTCCTATCAAGATAAGCAAGTTGTAACTTGTAAGTAACCATGTTACATTGATAATGAATAAATTCTTGCCTAGTTGGTGCTATGTAACACTTGTGATTAGGATTGTTGTTAATGTTGTTTTACCTATACTAAAAACCTTTTAATCATTTTAGACTGCATTAACACCTTCTCCAAAATTATCTTCACCTTTCAGTGAATTGGCCCACAAATAAAAAGAATAAAGCTTTATAACAGTATTGATTAGTTGTTCTTTGGTTTTTAATTTTACTCTACAAATATAAAGAAAAGAATCCACTATCCAAAAATTAAGTGGGTTACTCTCACATTCAAAGTATGACATTATATATTTATCATTCTTTCCTTTAATCTAGAACCATTATTTCACAGTATTTGCTAAGAAGTCATCTCATAAGAATCGAAAATAACTCCATTTCTTACTAGCCACAGACCAAACTGAGGAAATCTAAATAATGTTAGTAATATGTCTTAATCTTGCTTTTTGTGTCGTTTTCTTTTTATATTTACCTTCCTAAGTTATGGCATATAATATAGTTAATTGATTTATATATAGCATCTACCATGCTAATGGGAACCAAACTACGTGTTACACTATATGTCTACTTTTTATTATTTGATTAATGTTATGTTTTTAATATCTATATCTTGACTCTCATATATTTTAGATATAAGGTTATCTATTTATTGCTCAATAGAAACATGTCCAACTAATATATCAAATTAAATATATATAGTTGTCGTTATAAGCTTGATATAGCAAGTGGTTCAACTCATCGACGTGGAAACCAAATCATGTAACCTTCTTTCTCTTAAAATATGTTACCCCTCTCTATATAAACATACTCCAATCTCCATCAATCTCATGATTCACATATAATTACCATGACTTGTTGCAAATGCTTGAGCTTAGTGGCTATTGCATTAGTTATTTGGAATGTTATTAAAACTGTATCGGTTATCAAACCAATCAAAATATTGATATAGTGGTATAGTAGTTCAACCCGTGGTTCAATAATTAAATTATATGCCGGTTAAACTGGACATGTCTGCTTATATTTTATATATGTAAACCTATAACAAAAAAAATTCAAATAGGTAAATATTCAAATTTATAATTCATATTCATAATTAACTTCAAAATTACATTAAACAAACAACCTTAAGTCTTTAACAAGTTCAATGTCTAAAGTGAAAAACACATATCAATCCAAAAGGCATAAATTGGATTGCACAGTATATGAAAACGCATACATTGGATCGCACAGTATATTAGATTGCACAGTACATGAAAGGCATAAATTGGATTGTACAAAAAGTTCATAGAACCACGGTTCTTTGGACACAATAAGTTTCCATAGTCTAACTAATATTTTGATTCTTTACACACAATAATTTCAATCTTTGAAACACTTACAGAACCACGATTGCACAATAAAACAGTAAAGCAAAATAAAATCTTAGTTCATAAAACCACAATTGCACAATTTTCCCCTCCTAAATTAGTAAATTAGGGTTTTCTCCCAAAATGAGTAAGAATGCAATGTTACCTCAAAATCTTTTGGTCTGGAACAAGAAGAGGAGAATCACAAAACCAAGTGGAAGAGAAAAGGAATGAACAAAACCAGTGGAAGGGATTGGAACCGAGATGATGCACGAGTGGAAGTCTAAAACTAGAAAAGAAGTGAAGAAAGTAGAAAGGTTGAAGAAGTGAAGAAAGGAAGAAAAGTTGAAGAAGTGAAGAAAGGAAGAAAGGTTGAAGAAGGGTGTAGATGAACCGTGTATAAATGAAGGAGAAAAATTAAAACCCCTTACCTTAAACGACGTCGCGTAGGGTGTTGGTTTTTTAAAAAAAATTATTTCTTTAAACCGGCCGGTTTAGTCAAATTCCGGCCGATTCACCGGTTTTGGCGAAATTCAGTCGGCTTTCACCGGCTTTGATGCTTGACCGGTACAACAACCATACCGTATTGGTTAGGGGTACGATTCACCAGTTTTCCAATTGAACCGGTCAGTACGGTACGGTTTTTATATCATTGCCATTGGAGACACCAATAGATACAGGATATATGCATCCTTCTTCCTTCTTGTTATCCACTTGACAAATACATGCATAATAACATATTGTCTTTGGAATTATACAAGCACTAGGTTATAACATTATATACAATGAATACATTCACAAGCCAAATGAGTCAATAGCCTTTATATGAGTATAAAATCCACTTATCATGTTTCTCTTCCATCTATTCCCTTAAAAAATAAGATAGTTAATGATCATGCATCAAATTATAAAAATGAATTCCCACTTGATTCCGAATTATATTTTTCCATATTTTTGTTTTTTATTTGCTTGATTCTCATCCAAATAAAAATAAAATTGTTGAGTCTATTGAACAAAAAATGAACAGGGAAGAAAGATTATGCTGAAAAAATATATTGATATTTGACATGCATTTCTATTGGAATACAAGAAATCTAACAACCATGGCACTTTATATGGTTTATAAAATTGGGATGAACAGTTGAAAATTTACAAATTTAGTTTTGTCACCTACCAGTGGGTAAAAGAAGGTACATTATGCCAATATTTTTCACAAGTGGTGTCAACCAACTTATAACTTATAAGAAAGTTTAATATAAATATAAGCATCAGTACACCATTGAGCAAAAGTGTAAGAATAAGATCCCAATTTTTTTGAGAACCAAACCCAAGATCTAATTTGAATCAAGTCCATGATGTGGATATAACTAGTCTTGTCCCCTCTGAATGGACCATATAACAGCAAACCACAACATTCTTCACATAGATTTCCCTTTATTAATCTTATAAAGGGAATCATGAAGCTGAAGCGCTCCCACAATCGAAATTGACACATTATAATGAAGTTGAAGCCAAGAATAAAAACATTTCCACACGTTGGCGACAAAGGGACAAGATAAGAATAAATGGCCAATATGTTTATCATGCAGAAGACACAACGCACACTTCACATCATCCACCCCAATAATATTTCTCTTATGTAGCTCAGTTTTGGTTGGCTATCATTGCTCTAATAATTTTCCATATTAAACATCAAACCTTTGAGAGAGCACAATTAATCCAGCATAAGTGAAGAATATTACCTGGATTCGTCACAACTGAATTCAATTGCACCATGTAAGCAGTTTTCACCACATAGCTCCCCGATTTATCAAGATTCCATCTTCATCTATCACCAACACCCTAGTGCAAGAATGGTTTTGAATAAGATCATAAAGGTATCTCACAAGATCTTCCTCCTAGTGAAATAAATTTCTTCTCCACTGAATTTTCCAAGACCACTCCCCATTTGTCCAAGTCCCACATTGCGCAACCCTAGCCTCCTACTCCAATTTCCCACCAAATATTAGTTACGGTTAGTGAGGCATAAACACAATCATATATGATTTTTAGGTTTGATTATGTTTAGTGAAGCATGAAAATATATAAAGTAAAGTCTTAATCATTTATATGGTGGGATCTGTAAGAGTCTATGTGACATTTAGAATATGTTAAATATGGAATTTTATGCATTGGTCTTAGGCTCTTAGCACTATAATCCAAATTAAAATATAGAATAAACAACTTATAGATGAATATATCATTAGGCTAGGCTTGTAAGTTAAATGCACTTATCTTGCAAGACAATGTACTCTATCATGGAATCAACTCTACACTAGTGATAGTCAACCGTCGAAAAAAACTTTACACGTGCCACTTCCTCAAAAACAGATTCTGGGTTTTTTTATATTCATGAAGGTCCTACAAATTCTTTCTATACTATTGTAAAATTAACACTAAAGAATTCCTAAAAAATGTAGCTCATAATATATATATATATATATAATTGAAAATGATGAGTGTGATATAAAATAAATAAAAGGGGCATTCCGAGAATCGAACTCGGGACCTCTCGCACCCAAAGCGAGAATCATACCACTAGACCAAATGCCCTCATGTTTATATTATCCTATTATTATAAGACTAGTAAAATATCATTAAACATTTGAAACGACACCGTATCACACATATCTTCACTCACTTTACTTCACCTTCAAAAATTCAAATCACCCTCCCTTAATTCTCATTTCTCAATCCAAATTCTAGGGTTTTTCAATTTCCTTCTATCCATCTCAAAACGATGTCGCTTAGGCCCAATGCCAGGACTGAGGGACGCCGCAACCGCTACAAGGTGGCCGTAGACGCCGATGAGGGTCGCCGGAGGAGGGAGGATAACATGATGGAGATTCGAAAGAACAAGCGCGAAGAGAGCCTCCAGAAGAAGCGTCGCGAAGGTCTCCAACCTCAGCTCCAGTTCCAAACTCCTCTTCAAGCTTCCACCATTGTTGACAAAAAGGTAAAACCATCGCCAAATTAGGTTTCGATTGTGATATGTCTATTTCGGATTTTCGTGAATTTCGATGTTTGATTGTTTAGTAGTGACTCAATTTTTCAATCCCCTATGGTTAGTTAGTTGCAAAAACGGTTTGACGGTTATCGCTGTTTGTTGTTTATTACAGTTAGAGAGTCTTCCTGCGATGATTGCTGGGGTCTGGTCTGAAGATAACACTCAGCAACTAGAAGCAACTACGCAATTTCGGAAGCTTCTTTCAATTGGTAACTGTTAATGTTGTTAAATCACTGTGTGCCACTTAGTCTGTGTTAACAGTATAATCATTGTCCCGGTCCTGTGTCTTCTACAGAGCGCAGCCCTCCAATTGAGGAAGTTATTCAATCTGGTGTTGTGCCGCGTTTTGTTCAGTTTCTCGGTAGGGAGGATTTCCCTCAAATTCAGGTTTGAATTTTGCTCGCATTGAGACTTGTGTCTCCTGTAGTTGATCGTTGAGTTCTGTTGTGTTTTCGGTTATTTATGTGACCTGTTGTTTGTTATAGTTTGAGGCTGCATGGGCTCTCACAAACATAGCATCTGGAACTTCTGAGAACACTAAGGTAGTGATTGATCACGGAGCAGTCCCAATATTTGTCAAGCTACTTAGTTCACCCAGTGATGATGTTCGGGAGCAGGTATGCTCATCATAGGATGTGGGTAGCACATGCATTTCTTTCTTTAAAAATGGATAATTTCTGAACTCCTTTGAACACTTAAATATTAGGCGGTGTGGGCATTGGGAAATGTTGCTGGTGACTCCCCTAGGTGCCGTGATCTTGTTCTCGGCCATGGTGCCTTGATCCCACTATTATCTCAGTTGAATGAGCATTCAAAACTTTCAATGCTGAGAAATGCCACATGGACTCTGTCAAATTTTTGCAGGGGCAAGCCTCAACCTCCATTTGAACAGGTAATTTCTTTATTTTTTATATCTTTATTGGTTAATTGGTTGTGAAATCAAACTTGTTAGATACCTCGTACCTCGATAGGCATATTCTTAATGCTACAATTTTGATGAACAGGTGAGGCCAGCACTTCCAGCTCTTGAGCGTTTGGTTCATTCCAATGATGAAGAGGTTATAACAGACGCGTGCTGGGCACTATCATATCTTTCTGATGGAACAAATGACAAAATCCAAGCAGTTATTGAGGCAGGTGTATGTACCCGATTGGTGGAGCTCCTTCTGTGAGTATCAATTCTAATATACCTGGTCATGCTAGGTTCTCATTTTCAATTGTTTATTTTCTTAGCCCTAAATGTGTATGCATGTTTTTAACTTTTAAGGCATCCGTCTCCTTCAGTGCTGATTCCTGCTCTTCGCACAGTGGGAAATATTGTGACTGGAGACGATATGCAGACTCAGGTAATGACTTGAAACATTTGTAGTAATTACTTGTTACCAGATGTATCTATATCAATTCAAGTTTTGTCAAGTAATAAAAATTCGTTACTAATCTTTTCAGAAACTGATTAACTATTTTAAGTAATTACATCTCAAATTGTTGATAGGTTAATTTTGCGTGTCTAATGTGACCATGTAGGGAACACACTGATACTTGTTGTTGGCTTGTTGTAGTTGAATATTTACAAAAATTAAAATTAATGCGTAACTTTGTTTGATTTGGATTGCAATTGGTTAAACATAGATCTATTTTTTGAGGGGGTTGGGGCATAAATGGAGAAGTCTGTGAAGTCAGAACTGATACATGACCATTGATAGTCATCATCCACAAAAGAATTCAATGTTCCTGTTTCTTATATGGCTTTAAACACTTGCACTTTTTAGTATGCTGCTATACTTATTATCATGTATCTAGTGTCTGGTTCCCTTACTATTGTGGTTGTATCACTCGTGCAAGAATTTCCTAATATTAGTGGAATTCTTTTTATCAGGCTATTATCAATCACGGTGCACTTCCATGCCTTTTGAATCTGTTGACACATAATCATAAGAAAAGCATCAAGAAAGAAGGTTGCTGGACTATATCAAACATTACAGCTGGAAACAAAGAACAAATACAGGCAAGCCAGTCAATTCAATTATTTGATACTCAATTCATGTTATATCATGTGCTTTGTTTTGGTATGTGCATATCATATTGAATTTTCTCAGTGGAGATATTATACTTAAGAGTGTGTCCCAACTCCCAACTCTCTTATTTCTTTTGGGCTTAGCTGTTCCTGTTTCTTTGCTCTTGCAATTTGGGAAGCTACATGTAATTTAACATGGAGATGTGTTGCAGTAATTTCCAACTATAATTTGTTTAGTTCTCAGGTCACACCAATACCCTTTACAGGAGAGATTGATTTATTCTCAACCCTAACCCCAAGAATACATTTTTTTTAATAGCAAAAAAGTGAGGGAATGTACTGTGAATGCCAGAGATCTTTAACATTGTTACTGTCTCTTTTCATAAGAACAAGAGTTGGAGTACAAGGCTAATGTAAGCCGTTTGGAAGTTTGGCTCATCAGCTGGGCCAGCTGAAACTTAATGATAAATAGTTTAATTATAAATGTTTGCAAGCACTTCACGGAAGTGAATATTCTGTCTAGCTGGAAACAGGGCATTAATATTTCTTTTTCAGACCTCGAGACTTCTAAGAGATTCAGTTGGCTTATTCATTGAAGAAGCTTTCCTTTATACAATTGATTTGTAGGTTGTTATTGAAGCTGGTCTGATTGCTCCCCTTGTCAATCTTCTTCAAAATGCTGAGTTCGACATTAAAAAAGAAGCTGCTTGGGCAATCTCAAATGCTACATCTGGTGGTACTCATGAGCAGATCAAGTATGTCATCTTTTTTTATTGTGCTTCATAACTCCTCACATTGTGAATTGACCATAATGACTCATCTTCTGTGGTTATCAGGTATTTGGTCAGCCAAGGTTGCATTAAGCCTCTCTGTGATCTGCTTGTTTGCCCTGACCCAAGAATTGTCACTGTCTGTTTAGAAGGCCTGGAGAATATTCTGAAGGTTGGGGAATCTGAGAAGAGCTTGGGTAACACTGGAGATGCCAACTTGTATGCTCAGATGATAGATGATGCTGAGGGATTGGAGAAAATTGAAAATTTGCAGAGTCATGACAACAATGAAATATATGAGAAGGCTGTTAAAATTCTTGAAACATACTGGTTGGAAGATGAGGAAGAGACACTACCATCAGGAGATAATGCTCAAGGTGGTTTCAATTTTGGAAGCAATGAGCTTCCAGTACCATCTGGTGGATTCAACTTCAGTTGAAGACCCCTTTTCCGATAATTGTAGGTTTTTGGTTGGACGGAGCATGGGGTTATGCTAGGATGGCCGGTGGAGTTTAGTCATGGCGCGAGGGAAGGAGGGTTGGGCCCTTGCTTGTCACGGTGTCTGGTTTCAGTCAGGTCTTGTGTCTGGTTTTTGAGGTGTAGGGGTGAGTGAGTTTATACCAAGTGAGTTTATACCATGTCCAAATAAGAGAGGTATGTTTTATTGGGTATTGGGTTCAACAGCAGCATAATGACCTTGTCAGTAGTCTATGTTGTATGAGAAATATATATATATATATATATATAGGTTCTATGTTGCAGTAGTAAGGACCCGTGATATGTGGTAATGGGGTTTTTAATGAATGAATGTGGCTTCAGTAATTTTTTTTTATTGTGTCATATTTGTATTGGATTTATACTGAGTCAGTACTTGAAAGAATCAATGCTGTTCTCTGGGCTTACATGTTTCAGTTACTTTAAACTATAAAGGTTTTTTCTGTTTAAATTTTGAATCCATTATGTCATCTTAAAAATTAAAGATTATCAAATATATAGCATTTATTTATGAAAGCATTAATTTATAATATAAAATCCGTTGAAGAAAAAATTATGTTATTAAAATATCATTGATACTTATCGATGACATAATATAAAAGGTAGTAAAAAATAATTAACATATCAAATAGTTCCTTTACATTCTAATTATCAATGACATAATATAAAAATGAGTGGTCTTTGGGCATAAGATTTTCGCTTAGTAGGGTTTAGAGAAAGTAGATGTATGTGCTTACGTCATAAGTGAAGAAACTATTTTTAGAATTTGAACATGTAGAGAAATGTCATACAATTTTGTCAAGCTTACCCTCCATGTTCATTGAATTGGACATATATATTTATATTTAATAGATTAAGTCTCATTATGGTGAAACAATATTTCTACTTCAAAATTAATTTTATTGAATTGACATATAAATTTAATGCTAAAATGTATGATGAAATAAAATCTTATGAATTATAAATTTATATTAAATTATAATTTGGTCATCTATAAATTTCCAACATAAAATATACTTAAATCTGTTGCAAATTATACATATTGTCTAGTATTTAGCGTTATACATTCATCATGCTTTAAACATTACATTCACATATATTTTTTAAACATTATACTCACCTCGTCTAAGGGAAGGCCATGTGATGATATTCACCTTCCTCACATAGATATCCTATAAAATATATGCATAAGTGGTAATTTTTGTTGGTGTAAAAAATAAAAATATATTCTCATTAGTTTCAATATAATTTCCTCTAAAATTAATGATTACATTGAATTATAATATTGAAAATGCAGAGTTTCCAATTGTAGAGTAATTTGTTTCTTATTTGATAAAAATAAGTTATGCGTTTCTGTTTGATATTGGATTTATTTCTTTTGTTAAAAAAATTTTGTTACAAATATTACTCTTTAACTCTTTTAATGAAAATTTCCCAACAAGAATGCAAAATTATAATATGGAAAATGATACTACAATTTAATATGTATAATTGACTATATAGTAGTGCCATTGAAATTTGGTTACCTTAGAATAGAAAAGTGGAAATTTAGTTAAATATTACTAAATAATGCCATGACATTTAAAGTGTTAGTCAATGTGATAAATAGATAAAATAGTTTTCAAAAATAAATTCAAAGTATTAATTGTTTCTCTCTCGATAAATTCAAAAATATGTCTTTTGGGGCAGGATAAAATATCCCTAGGTCAAGAATTATAAGAAAGGTTGTTGAATCCCATTCCGTTTTCCTCATTCATATCTTCCCTCATATAGATGTATATATATTGGATTGTAGTAAAGTTGTTATTCCAAAATAAATATAATAATTAAATAAAGGTAAGTTAATGAGTATGAGTAATTTATTTATTTTGGAAGCCCTATTAAAAATGAGCACTATGCTATGTACTTGTTTGCTTCCATAAATTTCTTCATCCTCCAAGTAAGCTTGCTATGATAATTGTTAGTGGATGTTTTTGGCCTCATTATTCATGTTTTTTCAATTTCATTGTAATTTATTTTCTTTGTAGGGATTTTGCCCTCTTTTCTTAAGTGTTCTTTAGGACAATGGTTACAATAACTAAAAGGTGTCCCATAGTTAATAAAATAGCACTTGGTCAACCAAATAGATAATGAAAATCAATGAAAACATAATTTTTCCAACTCTAATATTTTCCTACACCATTGGTAATTAAATTTCCATGTTTTTAAATAAAAAAATAATGACCAAATAAGAACAAGGTTGAAACCCAAAACAACATTTTGGTTTACCTTATGAAGAGAGAGGAATAAAGACATATTTGTGACTCCTCTAACATGCATTTTCGATAAAGAGTATCAATATAATCTATTGAATAAGCCGATCAAATGAGAACAAGGTTAAAGGGCATCAATAATTTTTTCTTATCTTTCTTCTAACTCCATCACATAACCATTCACACCCTTTAATTTTCCTATTTTACCATTCTATCTCTTTTTGCTTACAAATTCCTATACCACTAACAATTTGCACTTTTTTACATACAAAAAATTGATGACCAAATGAGAATAATGTTGAAACCCACAAGTAAAATCTTTATTGACCTTATGGAGAGGAACATAGACATGTGTATGATTCCTCCAAAGTATATTTTGGTAAAAATGAGAGCATGAGTCTAGACCATTGAATATGATGGATACTTGAGATCATTATAGCTCCACCAAAATTTGATCTAGATTCGTATACTTTCCACTTTGTGTGGCAATGGGTATGAGTCTGGGTAGTGCATTACCAGGATCCATGTTAATACTAACTGGATCTGCTACTTGCGGTTCTTTGGGTACTCAGAGGAACTACGTCTACTTACAAATTCAAAAATATTAAAAATAATTATGTATTTGTTTCCAACAATCTTACATGTTATTTAATCAATTAACAAGAGAAAAAATTATAAAAAATAATTTAAAGTTTTAAGCCTAATTTAAATTGTTTATTAAACATAACTTATTTTACTCAAACAAACATAAAAAACAAAGTCATTACTTTAAGATTAATTATGATGTAAAATTGATTTAGTAAGAATAAATTAAGCAACATAATATTATATTACACATATGAATTAATAGCATAAGATCATATCACACTCCTTAACAATATAACATCATTGCTTAACAATATACCAACCATATTTATGATTTACTATGATATTACAATGATGTATTAACAATGTAAAATTACAATTATGTATTAACATGATATTACAATAATATTGCTATATATATATATGAAGGAATAACAAATCTGGGCACAGCGGGTCTAGGTATCTCATTAGTCGGACCACCAACCAATAGCGGGTCATAAAATCTTGGGTTTAAATTACGGACAAAGATCTGTTGTCCCAAACCATGTCCCAAATCTTGTTCCAAACCAATTATATTATGCCACGCCAATTAAAAAAAAAAATTCATAACTTTATCAATTTTATTTTATTGCGATTGGTTAGAAACATGGTTAGGGACAGGGTTAGGGACATCACATCCTCATCCTTAAATTACATGGGTCCGAATACCCATTCTCATCCCTATTTGCAATGCAATCTACATTTTAGAGGAAATGTAGGTGACACAAGATATGATGTCTTATATAGTGTCACAAAGCATATCCCAAGCCAATAATATTGAAGCAAAACTAAAAATAATAATAAATATTTAATTTTTTTAATAAACGTGGTATATTTTCATTACTCCAAGACATAGTTTGAGGTATGATTTATAACAACAAATCCTTATCCGAATAATAGTAGTATATTATATCCCCTGAAAATTGGGAGCACATCTGTTGTCTCATAAAGTGTGTCACTTCATGTGTACTGCATGTAATTGGTTGAAAAAATAAATTTAAATAAAAAATTTAATAATTAATTATTTTTCTGATCAATCACAAACAATAGCACATTGAATGATACACTTTTATGGGACATCAGATGTCCACCCCTAAAAATTGTAGCTACACAAACCCAAATCACATCACACCATAGTGATTGGGACAAGATTGGAAACGCCAATTTGAGACATGTAATCCCTATCCACTAAGATAATTGTAATGGCATGGTTTATGATTGAACTATCACGAAAACAATCATCTTAAAGAAACAAAAATCACATACAACCCCACCTCAACCCCCACACCATTTACTTATCACATTTTTTTGAGTTGAGTGGGGTTTTGTAACAAAAAAATAAACGCATCCTCGTCATTTTCATCGTTTAACAAAATAACCTAGGTTAGGGATTTCTGCCCTTATATCTGCGCTAACAAATAGTGTCCCCAACTCTATTCTAGACCAATAAAAATATGTTATATCAATTAAAAAATTAAATTTAATTATTTTTTTCTATTTTTGTTTCAATATTATTGATCCAAAAAATGGTTTGGGACATAATTTGGGACAACTGTTTCCACAAAAAAGGTCATATCTTTTGTATCTTTGTTGAGGCTGATGTTAGTGTCAGTTTCATTTCTTGTACACATTCTCTTCTCTCTCATCTCTCACTGCATGCCAGTTTCCTTAAATTGTGATGCTTTCTCTTTTGTTCTCTTCATTACGTTCATTCACCCTTCTCTCTCACGCTCTTCTCATTCTTATCCTCACATTAGAATTTGACTTTAACTCTTTCCTAATCTTATATATCTTCTCTCTTCTCTCTTTTTCCTCCACCGACATCTTAAGAGAAAACCCTAATCTCTTTCTTTTACTTTCAGCTCAATTTCATTTTCTGGTATTTCTTTTTGATCAAGAGGCAATACCCAATTCCCCAAATCCATTTCTTTCATCTAGGTTGTAGTGAAAATGCAAGGTTCTCGCGTCCAAGTGAGTGATCACATGTTTTTTTTTTTTAATTTGATTTATCACCCACCACCTTTGATTTCAAAATGATTTTAACATTTTTTGGTGTGATGCAGCGACCAAGAGTTGCAGAAGTTCAGAGATGGAACGTTGTGCAACCACAGAGAAGGTGTTTGGAGTGTGGAGCTACTAGTACCCCTCTCTGGAGAAGTGGTCCAAGCGGGATGAATGTGAATGAACTCATTGATCCGAATATAAAATCTTTATTTAGGATTTGATCGATAAATCTTTGTTATATACATGTGAGTTCTAAAACTTTGTTCTGATGTTATTATGACTTTTGATGCAGACACTTTGTAACGCTTGTGGGCTAAGATTTAAGAACAAATCAAAAGCTAAGGATCCAAACAAGAAGATCAACAACAATATCATCAAGAAGGGAAAAAGAAGGACTAAGAATGGCAATGGGGTTAACTTGGAGAAGAAATTGATGGGTTTGGTGAACCAGGTTTTCAGTCATAGACCACCAAAGGAGAGGCGTTGGAAGAGGCTTACCGAAGAGGAACAAGTTGCGGTGCTTCTAATGTCTTTGAATGCTTAAATCTTAATCTCTTTTAAGAGAAAATGGGAAAAGATATGGTCAAGATTGTTAAGTGTATCTTCATTTTCTTTATCGTTTCTGAGTAATGAATTTCCTTTTTGATAAGTTCGTGGATATAACTCAACTAGTTTTGGGTTTAATTCACAAACAGATATTTGGCATTATGAATCTATAGTTAAGAGTTTTAAGAGATTATTAGTTATCAACTTTGTAATATAATAGCCAGCCCTATATTTTCTATTGTCCACCAAACTTTATATATTTCCATTTTCACAATATTTCAGCGTTGCGAGAATTGCAGGAGAGGATTAGATAGAGAATGAATCCTGCAAAGAAAATTAATTAATATTCAGATTTGTTTATCTTTTATCTCCCTAATGATGTTTTTTTAACAAAAAAATGGCGACAACGTAATTCATGTACTGTATTACAAAGCAATATTTTGCACTTTGAGATGGTATGAAAATAGATAGAAAAATAAAAGGATAGGAAAAACATGCACCCAAATATTTCAATAATGTTCATTTCATGTTAGATGTGAAGTCCACACCTATTCACATAAGATAATTGCTCACTCCTGCAAGGGACACATTATGCATTATTCTCATCAGATAAATGTTCACTCAATCAAGAGTATTTCTATCATATTATCATCACAATATATCTTGAATTGGAGTGGCATAAAAATGGTCTAATGAAACTTATGTGATTGTAAAGGTTATGAATATTTAAATGAGTGATGAATTGTAAGTTGCAACAGTTTCTGACAAAGTTTCCAACAACAAAACTGAGATGTCATAATTCAAATATGAACTCGAGGATTGGTTTAACATAGTTACAAACTTAGTTGGACGAAGACAACTCTCGAGTCCAATGGTGTTGTCTTGTGGCATGTCAGGTAAAGCTCAATGTCAACATGAGTTGTAATTTGGATATTGACTCTATTAACGATAGTGATTGGTGATCATGAAGACATTCCTTTATCGGGTTTTTCAGGGTTCTTTGGGAGGGGCATACCCATCTTAGCAGAATTCGAAGCTATATAGGAGGGATTGGCATTGGCTAATTGGAACAAGGGACTTTGACATGTTATCCTAGAAAGTGATGATTTTGAAGCTTTGCATATTATTACACAATGTATTGATATTTGGGTACAACACTTTTCCTTGGTTGTCAATAGTATTGGTGCTTGGATATAGAGGCGAATATGGTGGCTGAATTTTTGGCAAAGCTTAATTCACAATCATATGAGGAGCTCATTATGTGGAATACAACACCATTAGGAGTTCATAGTACCATTGATTTGGATAATAATCTTGTGTCTTAGTCTTACTTTTAATTTTCTGTTGTGCAAAAAAAATTGGATACCTTTGCAATGATAAGTTGCACAACACAAAGTTATTGAGAAATTGTCTCTTAGATAATGCAATAACTTTAATGATAAGGTTTAGTCAAGTGATAATTAATTAAAAATTTGTTTGAAAGTATCTATGACAAGTAAAGTTAGGCTGCCAAGTAAAAAATATGTGTTTCCCTTTCTGCTCGGATTTAATGTGCCAGGTTGAATTATTTCTTATTGGAAAATTAAAATTGGGCTAGTCATTTATTTGAGAATCTATGATAGATAATAGGTTAACATTAAGAAAGAAAATATTGGGGCTCTTTTCCAATATGAATTGAAATTCATAGTTCCCACTAGCTAGTTTTAGTTTTGACTTCAGAAAACATATATTCTTGTAAAGGGTCATTTAGAATTGAGATTTTCAGTTTGATTGTGACTATTTAAGCAAGACATTGTTCTAGAGTAACATTCCGCTAGATCCTTCCAAAAACCAAAATATTAAAAGTTTGTTCTAGAGAGTAACATTTGTCGGAAGAAATCACGTATCCAAAATGGATGAGTTCATGACCCTAAAGTGAGGATACCAGTACCAAAAATACAAAATGACAACTTTCCAACTCCAAATATTACATATGTTGTGGCTGAGGAGCATTGTCACCATAATGTTATCTTTTGAAAGAAAATAAATAAAATGTGCTAAAGTTATTGATTGGGTTTGGGTATTGGATTTGATAAAAGTCACAACATGAAGTTCGTTGTTGGACATTAGTGATAATGTTATTACATGAAATCATGTAGGTGTGTTGCTTCATATTTTGTAGTTACTAGTGTATGATGGTTCGTATGTGTATATGGGTTTTTTAGTGCTCTTTGTATTGGTCTATAATTCAAACTTTAGCTTACATAGAAAATGAAAAAAAAAAAATAGGAACACTCAAGATAAAATTTCCTTGATCAGCTTAGGTGAACTAGTTATTCACTCAAAGTATGCAACTTTTTAAAAAAAAAATATAATAGTCCTTGAGTAAACTATAAGAACTGGTAGCTATCATATACAAGTTTCCCACTAGCATTATTTTTTTTAAACAAAATAGTTCTTAGTAAGAGATACATTTTAGTTTTCTTTTTAATTTTAACATTCTTTGTTTCTCTTCTAATACATTTGTAAGAGGGGAGCAACCCAATTCAGTTTGTTTAGATATTTATTTGTTACTTAATCAACTTCATGAAAATAGATTTTTTTGGAATCAAACAAACTCATAAATCTAATAAATATAATTAATTTGACTTTGCAACAAAAGCAACAATTTCTTTTATCTGAATATTTAAATTGTTTCTCTTCAATTGAAAACATTAGTCTCAGTAAAAAAATTAAAATTCAAAGGACAATAAAAAAGATTAGATATTGAAATAACCCTTTAAGTTAATTTGATTATATAAATTTAATATTGAAGTTATAAATTTATTATTAGTTTATGATTTCATTGATGGTGATGGCAGTACAGATGTAGTGTGTGTTTTATTCATTAAGCATTGGTTGGAAATAAGAAAAGGAAGATAAAGATAACAATAAGTAATAATTTCTATGTGACTTTTTGTTTTTCAGGCGTGGAATGAAGATATAAAATAAAATTAGGATTCACATTAACATTTGGCAACAGGATATAGAAAGATAGATTCAGGCACAGGCAAGGCTAAAGTATTGGGATTTGAGAATCAACAAATAGGAACATGAATTGAGAAATTCCAACTCAAGCACAAAAGTAAATAAGTTATTGTCATTCTTTTTACTTTCAAGAAGAAAAGATAAAAATATTACATTATATCATATTTATATTTTATTTTTATGTACTTCCTTCTCCTTAACAGGATATTGTGACCCAAGGACACAATGAAGGATATTACACTGTTTGGATCGGTGATTATTATTATTTTGTGAAATTGGATTGGTTTTAGAATAGGAATAACAATGAAATTAATACAGCTACAGAGGTATAGAGGAATACACACATATAGGAAAGAAGAAGAATTAAATTTAGATAGTTAAGTAATTTTTATATAAATAATTACATATTGTATGACATTAAATAATTACAAAATAAACTTTATCATTAAATAACCTAAATTTTCAACAAATGTTGATCTAATTATATAGATCCTCTAAGATCCCTACAATGATCAAAATGTTATGAGTTCGATTCATATAAATAATATTTGTTGAAAGGAACAATTACACACTCGAAAGTGGTTATTTTTTTGTGAAGAGATACACTTAATACTACCTAAAAAATAACGTCAATTAATAAAGTTAAAGATATAAATAAAGAGGAGGGATTCACCTACTTCAAAAGAAATTTTTTAAATTTACTCTTCATCATAATCATCAATTTTATGAACATCTAATAATTTAGATTTACTTACTAATTAAAACTATTGGATTTTTCCTAAAATTGATGATTGAGATGAAAATTAAATTTAAAAAATTTACTTTTAAAGTAAGCGAATTCACATTCTTAAATAAATGTGGCCTTAGGTAGCTAGCACGCCTTGGACGACTTGCTCAATGGCCTAAGGCCTCTCATGATTTTGAAAAGTTCTACCCCACTTATGCATTGTTATTAAATATTCTAAAATAATAATAAAAAATATGTACTAAAGAATGTAAGAATTTTTATATTATTATTATATTATATATCATTTATATTCAATTATAATTAAATATAAGTAATACAGATGAATAATTATTTACTATATAATTAATAACATAGTCTGTAAATAGATATTATACTCTTTCTAAAATACATTTTGTTAGTGTTCTTTTGTGATTGATCGAATAAGTGATCGGACTGGAGGTTTGGGCAAGGGTTCTTCGCTGGTATCTGACTATCTGAGTTAGGTTGACTTGGACAGCCGGTGAACGTACCTGAAAATGTTCTTCAACGATCAAGTCAGTTTGAGACTAGAGGTAGAGCTCAGGAGCAATACGTAAGAAGAAAGTAGAGAACAATAATGACAAATGATACTTCTTGTTGGGGACCTCACCTATTTATAATGGCTGAGGTGGATGACGCAGTTCTGGTGGGCACTATTGGCATGACCGACCACTCTGGTCTGTCGATGACTGTTTTTCCTGTGTCAAGTGATTTTGTAGGTCCGTACTTTGTGCATAGTTGATTTATAGCTTGTGGCAGGTCTAGTAGCTGTATTTTAGATATGTTCTTGTCGTGTTGGTAGGAAGGTAGGTGAAATTTGTAGGTAGCGTGAAAGTGCACTGTTGGCGACGTGTTAGGCCAGAATTGTCCCAATTCCAACCTAGTACATCCAACCAAAGGTGATAAGTCGATTCAAGCCCCTCAATTGGTCACGTCCAGTTCTTGGTAAGTTGAGAGAGACCAACCCAGGCAGCTGAGGTACGCAGATGACCGAAGTAAAACAGTTAGTTTTACACTTTCCACTTGTAGAAGTTATACTTAACCTACTCAACCCAAGTCAAGTTAGGAAGACCAACAAAAAAACAAAACTCTAGATGTGTATTTTTTTTCTATTTATAAGACTCAAACCAAAGCCTTATTTAAGTGAAACCAAAACCTTATGTAAATGAAATCACTCATTTGCAATAATAGAAGTTCGTATTCTAATATACTTTTGCTATAACTTGTTAGGTGAAACCAAAACTTTATTAAGGCATTTGATAATTTAAAATGCTTAAATTTTATAGATTAATTGTGTAATTATAGGATTTAGATTGAAAATAAAATTTTGTGTGAGTAATTTAAGACTGATATAAAAGCTTGCAAACAAACTCCAACCCCTTTGTAAAAGGAGCATTTTGTTTAGCATAGTATACTCAGGTTTTACAGTATATATATACACCAATAAATTTCACGTGCATTTATTACTAGAGAATAATGTATCTCCTTATATAAGGAGATAACTTATCTCCTTTAGCTAGTAAAAATGTGACATGTGTGTTATTTTGTTTATTTTTAAAAATATTTTTATAGAAAATGATGAAACATAACACATGTCATAATTTAACTGGCAGGAGGAGATAACTTATCTCCTTATACAAGGAGATACTCCATTCCCTTATTACTAACACGTTTACTATATGTTTGTGTTACTATTTTGGACATATTTTTTTTTATATGAACTAAGTAAATGCATATCTCGATCTAAGTAGGTACATTTTTTTTATTTTTTCAAACAACGTAGAACAAGTGTTATGGGATTTACAATTATTTTATTTTTTTTGAAATAATAGAGACCATAGTTTCAAAAGTCAAAACCAGGAAGGGACCACGTTAGACGCTCCCACATATGGTGGGCCAAGATAAGGAGAAATAAAATACAAGGAAACGAACATCGTTTATTTGAAAAAAAAACTAAATTAATTAACGTACCAAATAACATAATATGCTCAACGGATTAATGAACAATGACACTCCTCTAATTAAATCAACTCGTTCATAAAAAAAATGCTACATCGATCAGATAACATAGGTGAGCACTGAGCACCATTCATTTCAATTTAATGTATATCAAAACCAATGAATTTAACCCAATCTAATTCTAATATAGCTACTCATGATTTAATGAACAGGTTGAATTAAAAATAATTGACACAAAACTCACTCACGAGACACCCTAGTGAATAGTGATACATATCTAACAATTTCATCCCATCTCATCAGTCATTACTATCTTCATCAACCACATATATGCAATCAACTTCATTTCATTTCCAATATTTTTTTTTGGTTTCCCACATGTATCCTTGTATTGGAGGTAATCCTACCCGAGTCGGGAACATTCATAAATATGTGGAGCTAACTCTCCTAGCGAGCATTTTTTCTATCTACAAAACTCGAACCAAAACCTTGTTTAAGGGAAATCAAACATGTATGACTCAAATCTTTCTAACATTTTGTAGTATTCAATATAGAAAATAATTAAATAAAAAATATTCGCATTTTAAATTATAAAATATATTCAATACTTTCTTTGTTTAATTATTAGAAGAATTTGTAGGGGAAAATTGCATAAAGATGTACCAAAAAACACTAAAATTAACAACTGGAAATAAATGAAGCCCTTTTTCCTTCTTATTTCTTGGTAGTAATAACTAACCAAATTAAAAATGCTACATACAATAACAAATTGTGAACTAATTGCAGATCAATCTACATTAACATTAGAGAAATTGAAAGAAGAATAAGAAGGGATAATTGGATATATATGGTACTTGAAACAAGTTGAGATTGTTGCTGAGGAAAAGGGAAAAAACCCTTGTTGTTTTCTGGATTCAAAAGCTATCTGAGAGAGTAACAAAACCAAGTACACTGTTCTTGCACTGAACTCATTTACTTTCATTTCTCTCTGATGTATTCTACTAGATCTGCGCTAATCTTTGCACTTATTACTTATTACCATCATTTTCCTTCTATCATAGCAAACAAATCAAGAGAGATAACAAAGCAACTGCATACAACGATAACCCCATCAACGGCGGAGGAGCTGCCGTGGCCGGTGGTGGAGGGCTGTGGTAGTAGAAAGGAAAATAAGGCACAATTGGGTTCGGCGGTGGCGGTCCTGGATAGTTATTGTAACTCGGCGGAGGATAATACGTGCCACTCGTTCCTCCGCCGCCTCCGGTGGATGCAGGAGGTGGTGGTGATGAGTAGGTGTACTGAGAGGGTGGTGGTGGAGATGAGTAATAATACGTACCGCCGCCACCTGAGGTTGGTGGAGAAGGAGGAGGAGGACAGTTGTTGGTGGAAGAAGGTGGCGGTGATGGCGGTGGTGGAGAAGGTGGAACTGGGTTGCCAGTGCCACAAGGTGTGCACTTTATATCATCCTTGGTTATAGTTTTAATGTTTTGATCTGCCATTGTGATTGTAAGAGAGAGCAACATCATGAAAAAACAACAATAACAACACATAGTGGTTGTTCTTTCAGTTTTTCTCATTTTCAAGAGGGATCCAAGAAATGGGGTTATAATAATTACTTAGAAAAAAGAAGGATTCATAGAATGAGAAAGTGTAAAGTTTAAGTGAATGGAAGTAGTGTTGTGTTGCTATTTGAGGATGTGGTGTGGAACAGTGTACTTTTTCTTTTGCCTTTTTATTCATTCAAAAGAGAAGACGGAAAAAAATTGAGGACACCGACATGTTTTACTTCACATGAAGGCATCCATATTTGAACATATTTATGTGTCAAGGTAGGTTAATTTAACTGCCTATGTTGTCAATCATAGTTTGAGAGCATTTGGTTTTAGGTTTGATTTACATCAAGATATAAGTTAGTTGATGTAAAAAAAGGAAAGGGATTAAATGTGATATAAATGATAGGGTCGATTTTCAAATTAAATTTTTGAGATGAACTATATATTTCATGATTCTCGAGCCTTATTTTTCGGAAGAATGATAGGAGGAAGTAATAAAAGATTTTGATGGGTGTAGAGGAGAGACGTAAAGGAGACGTAAGTCAACAAGAGTTGAAAAATGGAGAAGAAGTTGGATTCTTTTGTGGGTAGAAATGCGTTGGATCTGTGTGCTGTACACATTGTTTCTTCTGTCCTCAGTATGCATCATATTATCATATATATGATACGAATGAGACTCTCCGATGATGGAGACGCAAGTGATACCAAAAACCAAAGAAATATTTAACTTTATATTTAAAATTTGCTTGCTTAAATATTAATATTTACTCTCTTCTTAATTTCCTTCAATCAAACTAGACACGTCTAAATTTGATACTAAATTTTTTATATAAATATAGTATACAAACATGTCATGCTGTTTTTTTATAAATAAAAGAAGAAATCGCTACCAATATTTATGGTAGGAATGCACATGGCTTGCAGCTGAAAATTTCTAAATTTCACATTTAAATTATGTTATTATGATAAGTGCCAAGTTGACTAAATGAGTCAAAATTGAAAATGAGATTGAGATTTGAGTGAAAAGTTTGTGAAAAAGAATAGTTTTAATGCATTTTTATTCAAATAATATCATTTAATTTCTTTTACAATATAGAATATAGAAAACCAAAGAAACACAATTTCTAATGAAATACTATAACAATATTAACTATTTTTGAAAATGAATGAAGCTTGACTTCCTTCCTTAAACATATAGTCTTGAGCTCCATTACTTAATTTATGTATGTATGAAATAAGCACTGTTTAGAAGGGTTTTTATTTTGACATATTCCAATCACTTAATTTATGTATAAGAGGAAGAAAAAAAATTCTCAAATGTGAGATAGCATTCAAACAAAACAATATACAAATATACATATTGTTTTTGTTCAAAAACTGATTACAACAATAATCTATACACAAATGAGTTGAAATACATTCACATGATATCACCATTTTCAAATAACAATCCAATGATTAAAGGCAATGGGAAAAAAGAAGCTACCCATATACGCCAAATTCATTAATCCCAAAGTTTGGTAGTGGTAAATTCATTAAACCTTATTAGAAAGCCAATTTTCCACCACAAGTTGCTATCCATTGTACCTTTCCAGCTAGCCTGGTTCCCCATAATTAAATAACCCTATAAAGTTGGTCACTCTTCAGTCGACCTCCACGGTAGGCTCCACAAGAAAACGAGCATACCGGTAAGGTTGTTGTTTATTGAGATCACATATTCAAATCATAATAATAAATTATCTTTTTCTTTGCAATAGTAAAAATGTATATATCTATTCTTCTTAAACTCGGCACACTAGTCATTATGAATGAGAAACTAATATTTTTCCGTATGTGTGATTGTTATCTCAACAATTGTCACTCATAAAAATTACTTTTTTTTTATACTTTTAACTTAATACAGTACTTGATGATATGATCAGACCTTATACTACTAAACTAATATTTCGTTTAACACCAAAACATGTGGTCATGTTTAAATCTATATGGAAAGTAATACTAGTTTGTCAAAGCTATTGTTTGTGAGGCAATAAAATGATAGGCAAAATTTATTGCATTCACTTAATAATGTGCTCTATATATATATCTTACTATTGTTCAAAATGTATGTCTTTTGTTCTTTCTTTCCACACGGATTAGTGGTAACTTTTCACTTTTTTTAGTTTAGCATTTTTAGCAAAAAGTGATGTGATATATCGATCTGTTCATATATAAACCTCAAAGAATAAAATCAAAAGAAAGTGTGAACATTGTGATCTTGTGGTTGCGTGCTTAGTTCACTTTTTCAATGGAATTCACATACACAGCATTCAATTGTAGAAAGATTAATTGGGCCAGTCCTTTTTCCCTTGTTAACATGTATATGTACATTTATCACACAACAATATGAAATACTTGGAAAGTTAGGTGAATATTTATCTTAAAAGAAAAAATGTATATACTGACACTGTAAGTGATTTTTACATTGTCATTGCATCATTCATCATTCATACTTAAGTATCATTGGCTCTTAAACAAAAGTAATACAAATGAACGGTCGATAATATAGTGGCTGTGTATAAATCTGCTATAAATGCTGCGTCTCATTATCTGCATTTTTTTGATGAATCTGTTTTTCCTTGTAACACATGTGCATGTGGAACATAACAAAGCACCATCATAAAAAACAAGTAACAGATTCCAACTACATATGCAAGCATAAAGAATGAATGGCCACATTGAATGTCCTGAGGAACCAAATGGAATACTTGAATACTTACAGCAGTGATTTACATAATTTGAAGAGCATAAACAAGAAAAAGGATAAAGGAAGAGAGAATTTATAATTTGTTTCTAAAGTTAAAAATGCTCCTATGACTCTGAAAATGTATGAAAACCTTTTTCTGCAGTTCTGCTCTACACCAAAACATTCTCATGAACACCCTTAAACTAGAAGCTTACTAGGAATTTTGTAATTAAATGTAATCAAAATTTGCAAATAAGCATTTTGCGTATGAGCAACAGAAGTTTATAGTTATTCATCTTGAGCTTCTAGACTAAACCATCATGGTAGGCTACTCCTGGAAGCCTGAATTTTTTACGTCGATCAAATTCTCTTTGTTGAACAATAGCTCAGGTCCAAACTAGCTAACTGCAGGAAGAATAGGTCCACGTGGAACACCGACTATTTACATTAGCGACTGCAATTAGAAGAGGACAGTGTCTGTTTTAGGCCTGAATGTTGTCTAAGGAATATCCATCAAAATCAAACTCATTTTCAGCTGGTCCACTGCTTCCTTGCTGCCATAAACACAGAAGAAATTCGGTTTCTTTATAACGGAAAATATATAAGAAAGCGTATAAATATTTAGGGTCTACAAAAAGGAAGGGAGAATCAACCTGTTTCAGAAGTTCACTCATGAGATCCTCCTGTCCATATTGCGCAGAGAAGAGATTAATCTGGGAGCTTGGATCATGAACTCTTTCAGCCTTTACCGAATTGTCGACAAGATGCGTATTGAGGTGTTGGCCAAAGTTTTGGAGATTTCTTTGACTTGTGCCTTCACCTATTGAGAACATGCCTTTTCCAATTGAAGTAGCATCTCTATTCTGTCCAGTCTGGTGGATAGAGGAAAAACTCTGACGGACTAAAACTGATGGTGAGACATCAACGGTACGCTGTAAAGTATTTGCATGCTGAGAGGCATCAAATGTCAGGCCCGCATTCGTTAAGTCCCAATCATGGGATTTATGCTGATTGAGTTCATCAAAGATATCATAACTTGGAACAAATCCACCGGATCCCTTAATTCCTGACGAAACTTCCTCATGAAACATGCCTTTTGTTGCCATACTAGATATTCGTGGAGTGCTTCCAAGAGGGAAACTACTGGCAGCCATTTCAGTGGATTGGTTCATGGGAAAACTCAGCATTGAAGAGTTTTGATGAACAGGACTATAAATCGGAGTTATGTTGCTGGTGCCAGAAATCCCATATTCCAAAACACCATTAGAAGTTCCGTTTGGTAATTTAGGGTGCACCAATGATGATGGAAGCCTATTAACGTGAGAACCAGTATTTTCACTTATCATCTGACCTCTTGGTTGGGATTGAGCCATATGCATCACCAAGGGTTTGCTCTGTACAGTAGAAGAATTGACTCGCAAATTCAAGTTGCCGATGGATTGGTTAGGCTGGTGCAAATTGGCAAGCTGCTTTGGCTCCATGTTGGTAGGGATTCCGTGAAGTAAGTTCATTGGTTTACTGTTGCTCAAATGTTGCAGTTGACCTTCTCCAAATCTTATTTTTGGGTTTTCAAAACTGAAAAGGTTCCTTTGTTCAACTAGAGGCATAGATACACCTACTTTTGCAGTTGGCCTGCCGAGCCCTGCTGCTTGAAGACCGGCTAGACTTTGTGCTGAGAGGTGGCCAGCAGCTTGAAGCGTTTGAAGGTCGATTCCATTGACTGAAGTTGCCCCAAATGAGGCCTCTTGGGGGCTGATGAAAGGGTTGTTGAAGTTATTCTGCTGCGGTGATACTCCACTCAACCTTCTAAGATACAAACGGTATTTCTTTACCGAAACCAGAAGAAAACGAAGTTAGATGAGCACAACAAAATCTGAGTCCTTTTAAAATTACTTATAAGATCTAGGAAAATAGTATCATACCTGGAGGTGGCTAGCAACATTTTCTCTAGTTAGCCCAGGAACATTCATCGATTCCAGAATCTTTTTAGGAACTGCCTCTGAATATAAAAATCCAAATTTGAAAGTTAAGATGAAGCCTTCAAATTTTTAAATAAATCTCCACTGAATCAGGCAAGAAGAAATCAGAATAATTCTCATACGTAAGATAGTCGAGTAAGTACTTTTTGAGGTAAAAATACTAACTTTGAGATGAAAACAGCTTTGTAATGCTAAAGCCACTATGGGATCTTAATCGTACAAATTTTATTGATTAACTTATAGTTGAAAATTAATCTCCCTATTTATGAATATTTTACAAAGCCTAAATGGGTCTATCCCAAATATTATAACTAAGCACTGAAGATCCAAGTAGTAAAACTGTTGATTTGAGGCATCCACAACTCTAGTATGACAAATTGACAATTCAACATTAAGCACTTAGAATCCCAAGGATATGTATCACCGCCACACGTACTGTGAGACATTCTTTGATATGACAGATAGGATTACATGGAAAAGCAACACAGATGAAAAGGAATCGAAGGATACATACTGTCCAGTCCCAGTTGATTGACAGCAGCCATAAACTGCTGATGGAGCTCAACAGACCAAACGACCCGCGGCTTCTTTAACGTGGAGGAATCATCCCTCTCATCTGGATCTTCTTCCTCGTCCCTCCTCTTCTTGGAGGATTTCCCTTCATTTGCGGATGACGAGTAATCCGCATCATCAGATGCCTTTATCTGCCGATCTCCTTCATCTACACTACCTGATTGCTCCAGATCTTTCCACCCATTCTTTCTCCTCCGAACCACATGCTGCCATATATTCTTCAAAGCTTCAATTCGCACGGGTTTAATTAGATAATCGCAAGCACCATGTGTCACACCCTTCATTACAACTTGTTTTCCATCATCCGCTGACATCACTGTAAATATAATATACAATATGTTAAGTCTCTATATAATGCAGTCTATCAATTTATCTAAACTAATTAAAGAGTACTTACTAATAACCGGAAGGTCCATCTCGAGTCCAATATGCTCCAGAAGTTTAAATCCATCCATATCAGGCATATGCACGTCGCTTAGAACGATATCGAACCCATTTTTGTTCTCTCTCAGAATTGACAATGCAACCTCTGCCCTCGTGCATTTTGTCACTGAAATACATCCAACAAGCAAATAAAGTCATTTCTCAAAATCTCAAAATTTTGAATCAAATTAGTATTCCATATAAGATTATTAAAACGAATCTGACATCTAAAAAAAGGAATTAACAATCAAATCTGACTTATCAAGTCGAAAGCAAACAGAAACATTTGGTGCCAAGCTAAACCAAAACAAAAGAGAAACAAAAAGTTAACTTCAAAACAAACATTACTGCAAAAGAATGTGAAATTAAAGAAGCGATAGATAAAAGGGTAAGAGAAATACTCTATCAATATGTACTTAAACGTTGAAAATAAAGTGAAAAAAAAACTTCAGAACAAAACACATAAGATGCTGTATCTATCTAATATGCACTTAAACGTTGAAGAAAAAGATAAAGTTGAATTCTTTTTGTTACAAAATCATAACCCAAATCAGCAAAAATAAATTGAATACATAAAAGAGTGAATTTGTAATTAAAACACCTTCATATAAGCACGCACGAAGCATCCTATCAAGGATCATAAGACAAGTGGGGTCATCATCAACCACAAGTACTCGGAGACCCGCCGGAAACTTATCGGAGACGGCGTCGGAAGACTTGAAAGATGAAGTTGAAGTAGGCGTTGACATGGTGGTGGTTCCTTTACCGTTGCTCAGATTCATGGTTTCAGAGATCCAAACAGAAGAAGAAGACAACATAAGTGTTTGTTTTTGTTACATAGCAGTTGAGATTATTGGCATGGAAGTGAAAAGTGAAGAAGAGAGTTTAAGGAACTTGGTGGAAGAAATAGAGAAAAAGGGTAATCGAATTTTTTTGCTTTTTAGGAGAAGATATATATATAAATATATTATATATATAATAAATAAATTTGGTTCTTGGGTCTGATTCTGAAAGTGTTGTCACTGTTGTACGCTGTTGCTGAATTTCTGCCATATTTTTATTACTTTTAATTCATTATTATTAATACTTAAGTACTAAGAGAGAGATTAGTTAACAGATTTGTGAGAGATGTAAAAATGAAAAGATAATTAAGATAATTATTTCCTCACTAAAAGAATGACATATATCATTTTTACTCATTTCCTATAAAATTATTTTAAAAACTAAACAAAATAATACACATGTCATATTTTTATTGACAAAATAAGATAAAGATACTTTATTTTCAAATGAAAATATATTGTGTTTTGTTTTGTCTATTATCATTATTTGAGAGGAAGATTATATTAAATTAGGTTAATTCTTATATATATATATATTTGATATGTTAGCATCATTATAAAATATAAATTAATAATATTAGTGTTGTTATTATAATTTTGTTTTGTTTAATCATTTTGACTTTTTAAGTACTGTCCTATATTCAAAGCTGGGTCTCACTACAGAAACTAAAAAAGTGGATCCAGCTCATTCAATGCATTGGATTAACAATTAATCCTCCTATCTAATCTATTTTTAATTTCTAACACCATTACAATGTTACAACTTACAAGTTACAATGGTACTAAAAATGGTAAACTCTTATTTATGGCTCATATTATTATTTTCTTCTTTTTTTCAGTCCAGTTTTGATTAACATTGCAATATGGCTAATAGTTAATGAATCTAAAAATAAAAAATTAATGTAGGAAACTAAAAATATTAATCTCATTTTATTATATATACTATTTTTAATGCTAACTTTACATTTTTTATTTTTAACCATAACTCTTTGTGTAATATTTAACGAAACCTTTTTTAAGTTTAACACTATTATACATATTTTATAAGTGAATTTGTATTCTGTATTAATATATTAGTTCATTTATTTTCAAAATTCTATGGTTAACATTTTAAAATGCGTTAGAAATGAGAAAAGAATGGGTATAACAGTAATTTTAAATTTGACATTTTTATTATAGTAATAAGCATTCTTTAGACATTAAAATTGATATACAATTAAGTATGTTAATTACTTGTTGGTTTTTGAAAGAGATTAATCCTTAAGTCATGTGATAATAAAAATAATTTGGAATGCTTATAATAATAACAGAAGAATTAAAATTAAGGAGCAAGCTAGGCTAATACAACGATAGTATATACTATATAGTATCCATAATATATAGATGTAGCATATAGTAAGAATAGTAACTGTTATTATATTTGATTCCCCGAATTAATCTCATTCCTTTTGTCTGCATATATTCACATTTATATTTTATTAGGTTTTTATCCCTTGAAATGGGTTTATGTCTTATCTGATGATCATTACTTTTAAAATAAAATTTAATTTATACTTTATTATATATATAAGTACATTATCCAATGTTTGAAATCATGTCTAACTCATTCAGAAATAAGGAAAATTTTGATTTACAATGTTATTTTGTGACATTTAATTTAAAATCATAAAGTAAGTTGCTTATTGATTTTGTAAGTTTTTGTGTTTCTTAATTACCATAATTTACTGACACATTGATATAGTGATATAAGACTTTACTATATTTTTAGGATGACCAAAATATTAAATAGGAGATAACAACATACTCTAAATTAGTTTTTTAGTTGAGAAATACATTGACAGTACCAAAAAATTATCATATTTTATTATCTAAATAAAGAATTATATGAATTAAAAGTGTTATGAATCGTGGAATATCAATCAGTACTTCTGACTTAATAAAAAGTTGAAAAACAAAAACCTGTATGCTACTAATTTTACTATGTCGATTTGTTTTTCGCACATGTCCCATGTTTATTGCTTTGTATTATTTTTTTAATATTAAAAACATTTTTTGAATGTGTACTTTTATTTATAATAAAAAGGATTAGATTAAAGATTTACTGTTATTTTGCTTTTATTATTTGCTAGAAATTTTTTCCCAAAAAAGAATCAGTGTACTAATTTTAAAGATCCTGATTTTTATTGTTTATAGTAATGGCCAATTTTGAAATTGCGATTCAGAATCTTATTTGATTGTGTTTTTTAATTTATGCAACTATTGAATCAATTAAGAGATTTGAATGAGATTTTGTGTTTATTATTTACCTGGCATTATTTCATATGTAAGGAATAATATTGATTAAATGTGACATCAGAACAATTTTATATTAACATGATTATGTATTTATGGAGGGAGAAAAAATAGTCTATTTCCTAATAAAAATCCACTTTGAAAAAAAAAAAAAATTTTGAGTTATATAATTTTTCATTAAAGATTCTTTGGCCATATGTACATCCTAAAAATTGAGCTTTCGAAATGAAGCTAAGTAATTTTTGTACTGTCAGTATTATTAAATTTTATATAAATAAATCCAAACAACATGGATCCGAGAGAAGTCTCAATATTTACATGAGGCATGGTTGTGGAACTAATTCATGTGTTAAGTGATGTTTTTTACAAGAAAATTAATGGAATGAGGTAATTTTCAATTAAAGGGGTAGTAAATATTATCATAAAAGTTGTATGTGGTAATTTGTTGAAAACCTTTATTGTTTTGAATTGTGAAAGAACACTAGAACCGGTGGAACCCATAAATGGAATGATAATAGTTTGCACTATGTGCAGTGTGTACTCTAACTCTTTTGTTTGTATTCAGTTTTCTACTTTTTCCTTTACTTTCAATTTTTTTCTTATTTTTTGATTGGTTACATATCTGTGGATTTCCCTGAGCTAACACGTGGCTTCAGATAAGGTTTCCTTGTCTAATAATGTCGTTCTTTCGTTTTCTACTCTCAAAAAATACGTGCACTTGTTAATGACAACTATCATTAACCAAATTCATACTCACAGAACATAGGAACTTGGGAATTAAGTTTATATGTTATTAAGAATTATCATATGTTCCAAAAAAATTCTGTCTTCATGTCCCAAACTAATTACATTACAACAATTAATAAATAAAAAATTCTGTTTTTATAATTTTTTTCTTAACTAATTACCATTTTTTGATAGAATAGATACACAATGAGACACAAAATCTTGGAACAGATAATTTTCATTTTATATGTTATGCATCAGAATCATCTCTGATATCATAGTGGTAAGTGCGTTAAAAAATTAAAAATAATAATATGTGAAAGACACATATATTCTTTTATTTATAATAAATTGATATATTTATTCTTAAAACTACAAGCAAAAATAGAACTTTCATACTAGATTGGATCTAACATCATATGACATGTAAAACTAATACTCATATTAGTTAAATGTGGGGATCTTAAAGGCAAAATCACTATATTTCCTCTTTACTTTTTGGGGTTATTTTTTTAAACTTTGTGTTTATATAATTTTTTGTACATCTACATTCCAATTTTCTAATGTACACGAGGATAAAAAGGATGTTTGAGGAATTAATATGTACCTAACATTTTCTATTTAATTTATGAATGTGTGTTGGGAATTCTGATAATTGTACAGAAAACTTTTGAAGTGGAATTAAACATAGGACATGATGATGACTTAGCCACGTATTAGGAGAATCACTTGGACATTGAGATTATGGGCAAGTGCAAACAAACTTGGATTGTTTTCTCCCTAAGTTTGATTTTGACCTAGCGAGTGTAATCATTAATATGAGATTTGACTTATTATGGATTTAAACCATTCCAAAGTTTTTAATTCAAAGTGTAAAAAACTAATATATTTTAAGATTCGTAATTACCTTTCTAAGCCAGTCTTATTTATAAAAATTGAACATTTAACTTTTTATGGAAGGTATATTAAAACAGGTCCAAAGAGTAATTCATTATGAAAAATTAAATGCAAATGTTTCTCAACAAAATACTTGTTACTTTCATTTGTATACTTTTCCGCTTCTCTATGTATTTCTAATATAGTAGTTCCTCATCAACATTTTATTCCTTTGAGAAAGATTTTGCAGTTTTAGATTTCTTAACAGTTACTCATAATATCATCAAAGCTATATGGAATTTTAAAAGTAAGAAAATGGGGGAATTTCAGATGGAAAATTTTATCAATAAAACTATTTTTGATTAAATATTGAATAATTTATCTAGGTAATTTTTTTTTTATCACTTTTACTTAAATAGTATATGTTAATAGTCGTTAGAATTGATTAAAAACTGTCTGAAATGAACCAAATGTAGAAACACTAAAAATAGAATAGAAGAAAAACATAGAGGGGTAATTCCTGAGATAGGAAACCACGCATGACATAATGGAAAAATATAATATTCTGTTTATATGTTTTTAATGCTTTGGCCATATGTACATCCTAAAAATTGAGCTTTCGAAATGAAGCTAAGTAATTTTTGTACTGTCAGTATTATTAAATTTTATATAAATAAATCCAAACAACATGGATCCGAGAGAAGTCTCAATATTTACATGAGGCATGGTTGTGGAACTAATTCATGTGTTAAGTGATGTTTTTTACAAGAAAATTAATGGAATGAGGTAATTTTCAATTAAAGGGGTAGTAAATATTATCATAAAAGTTGTATGTGGTAATTTGTTGAAAACCTTTATTGTTTTGAATTGTGAAAGAACACTAGAACCGGTGGAACCCATAAATGGAATGATAATAGTTTGCACTATGTGCAGTGTGTACTCTAACTCTTTTGTTTGTATTCAGTTTTCTACTTTTTCCTTTACTTTCAATTTTTTTCTTATTTTTTGATTGGTTACATATCTGTGGATTTCCCTGAGCTAACACGTGGCTTCAGATAAGGTTTCCTTGTCTAATAATGTCGTTCTTTCGTTTTCTACTCTCAAAAAATACGTGCACTTGTTAATGACAACTATCATTAACCAAATTCATACTCACAGAACATAGGAACTTGGGAATTAAGTTTATATGTTATTAAGAATTATCATATGTTCCAAAAAAATTCTGTCTTCATGTCCCAAACTAATTACATTACAACAATTAATAAATAAAAAATTCTGTTTTTATAATTTTTTTCTTAACTAATTACCATTTTTTGATAGAATAGATACACAATGAGACACAAAATCTTGGAACAGATAATTTTCATTTTATATGTTATGCATCAGAATCATCTCTGATATCATAGTGGTAAGTGCGTTAAAAAATTAAAAATAATAATATGTGAAAGACACATATATTCTTTTATTTATAATAAATTGATATATTTATTCTTAAAACTACAAGCAAAAATAGAACTTTCATACTAGATTGGATCTAACATCATATGACATGTAAAACTAATACTCATATTAGTTAAATGTGGGGATCTTAAAGGCAAAATCACTATATTTCCTCTTTACTTTTTGGGGTTATTTTTTTAAACTTTGTGTTTATATAATTTTTTGTACATCTACATTCCAATTTTCTAATGTACACGAGGATAAAAAGGATGTTTGAGGAATTAATATGTACCTAACATTTTCTATTTAATTTATGAATGTGTGTTGGGAATTCTGATAATTGTACAGAAAACTTTTGAAGTGGAATTAAACATAGGACATGATGATGACTTAGCCACGTATTAGGAGAATCACTTGGACATTGAGATTATGGGCAAGTGCAAACAAACTTGGATTGTTTTCTCCCTAAGTTTGATTTTGACCTAGCGAGTGTAATCATTAATATGAGATTTGACTTATTATGGATTTAAACCATTCCAAAGTTTTTAATTCAAAGTGTAAAAAACTAATATATTTTAAGATTCGTAATTACCTTTCTAAGCCAGTCTTATTTATAAAAATTGAACATTTAACTTTTTATGGAAGGTATATTAAAACAGGTCCAAAGAGTAATTCATTATGAAAAATTAAATGCAAATGTTTCTCAACAAAATACTTGTTACTTTCATTTGTATACTTTTCCGCTTCTCTATGTATTTCTAATATAGTAGTTCCTCATCAACATTTTATTCCTTTGAGAAAGATTTTGCAGTTTTAGATTTCTTAACAGTTACTCATAATATCATCAAAGCTATATGGAATTTTAAAAGTAAGAAAATGGGGGAATTTCAGATGGAAAATTTTATCAATAAAACTATTTTTGATTAAATATTGAATAATTTATCTAGGTAATTTTTTTTTTATCACTTTTACTTAAATAGTATATGTTAATAGTCGTTAGAATTGATTAAAAACTGTCTGAAATGAACCAAATGTAGAAACACTAAAAATAGAATAGAAGAAAAACATAGAGGGGTAATTCCTGAGATAGGAAACCACGCATGACATAATGGAAAAATATAATATTCTGTTTATATGTTTTTAATGCAAGAAAAGCAGTGAAACATAGCCAAAAGCAGCATTCATTATGCAAAACGTATATTCGCCTAAGAACCTTTTATGTCTTACGATGAATATAATAAAATAAGAGCACACAACAAACGCTTTTCACTGTGAAAAAAGTTGAAATTGCTTACTGAAACATCACAATACAACAAAGCACTCAAGTAAACAAACAAACTATCTATAAGCTTCAAACTGTTACTGCCACTGCAACACTCTTCTCTTAGCTTTCTCTTTGCCTTTTCCACACACAAACAACGCGTTAAACTATTGGAGAATAAAATATCTCATCATATTAAGAGATAAGTTATCTCATTATATCAATAAAAGTATAATATGTATATTATTTTGTTTAATGGTAAAAATATTTTTGTAGAAAATAATTAAATATTAATGATTAGAGTAGATAACTTAATGTAGTTTTATAACTCTTCACATTATACTTTAGAGTAGTTTAATTCATTGTTTTGATTTGTGTAACATATTTACTATCTTGTATATTGTTACTGCATTATCTACTATTCATATTTAATTGTTGTTGACTTTTCAAAAAAATAATTCAAATGAACGTGGATGATAAAATATATGTATAAATCTTTATATGTGTATAAAATTTATAATCTTACTTATACTCAATGGAGAATATTATTAGAGTCCAAATTATTTCTCGAGTGAAATGTACAAATGATTCTCACAACTTCGACTTGAATAAAAATAGTGATAATTCAAGCTAAATTCTATCATTTTGTTCCCTTAAGTAAGAGGGCCATGAGAGAGGGGACATAATTAAGATTCAATTTAATTTTTATTAAATGTTACTTTAAATATTATCAAACAATATAATTAGGCTATTAATGAACCTCATTGTCGTGCTAAAGAACGAAGGGCTTCTGGGTTGGGCCCTAATCTCTTATCACTGCAAAAACAATTGGGCCCATCTTAACATCTATGGGCTTTTCTTTCATACATGTCCCTTTCATAAGTTAATATTTTATAATTTTTTATATTAAGCTATTTTTTATTTTCTTAACAAAATTATATCAACAATTTGATTCATTGTTATGAAATTTTTATATCCAGGAAGTATACTCTGATCACTTTCCACTCTCTTCTTCCCCCCTAAGGCCTTCTATGAACTTCCTTAGGGACAAAATAAATAATATTTGCAATAAAATACATTGATATAGAATTAAGTTAAAAAATATTTCAATAGAAGACAACATTATTTAAAAAAATTAATTAATCAGTGTGACGTATGTACACTTCTATCTTGTACATATTTTGTTAATAATTTATTTAATATATAATAATAGTTCCATAATGTAATCTAATTCATAAATGTTGGGGGTCTAGGACAATGACTATATATTATGAATATAGAGTCATCAACTGTGAAGAAGTATTATATGTAAATATATATAGCTTCTTTATGCATCCAGCTAGATCAGTTAGAATGCAGAATGAAGAGTGAACAATGAGTAGAAGGGTCACAATCTAAAAAATTATCATATGTTGTTGAATGGATGAAAATATTAATTCACTACCTTCTAGTTAATTAAAATTTAATAATACTGATAAAGTATTGATCTAATATTGTAGGACTCAAATAAATTACTGGATAGATTAAAATGTTAAATATTCGACTATTGGAAGCGATACCTGTTGGGAGGATAGTTATACATTTAAATGATTAATTATTTACATGTAAAATGAGAGAATATCTTGATTAAACAAAAAAATATTTAATAATTTTTAGAAGTGAAATAAAAAATAAGTATTTGTCTAGTAGAAGAGACCATAGAGTATTTTAAAAACTCAATAGTGGTGTCCCCTTGTATGATGATCATCATTTCATCATGGCATAAGTTATAATCCTTTGAGTCATACTAAGTTAAAAAACTCCAAAATATTAAATTTTGTACCCCCATTTGTGCAAGAGGATGAGTCGGGGCTAGAAGGTATCACTTGAGGTCCTTGTGTGTGAGGGGATGTGTCTTCGGGGTTTAGTTTACCAGGCTAGAAGGCTTGATGTGATGAGGTCCTCTCAGGGGAGACTTCGCCCCTATAGATGGGTGAAAGCCTGAGACGTCTGGAGTATGCTCGAGCCCTCAAGGGAGGTACTTCGACGATCAAGTCAATAACTGATAAAGGAAAGGGATCCATAACTCATGGTATATGTAAGTATGACACTCAAGATATATAAAGAGTAAGGTTAGAGAGCGGGGGACGAATGCCTGGGTGTGCACGAGTTATATGAGGGAGTCGCGAGTAGTCTCTCTTGAGTTGTATGTGTCTCTTCTCGCATATATCGTGTATGTTGTTGTGAGGAGATGAACCCTTATTTATAATGGATGTAGATGAAGAGTTCTCTATTGGATGTTGTTGGCATGACCGACCATGTGAGCTTATTGGCCTATCTGTGGCAGAGTAAGGACTACTTTATTCGTATCGGGCGGCTTGGTGAGGTTGTACTCTATGCATAGTTGATTTATAGCTTGCGATATGCCGTGATAGCCTTAGTCTAAGCCTGCATTTACCGTAGAGCAGAAGGTTAGGCAGAGTCGGATGCAGTGTGTGGCAGATGTTTGTAGTGCGTCAGGTGGGTGATAGAGACATACCTTTGTATTGGTTTGAGGTGGCGTCTAGGTGACGAGTTCGGGTGACTTAAGGCTTTACCAAGTGCCTTAGCTCGGCCATTGTCGAGTAGTCCAGTCCGATCAACAAGATTCCGTTTTACTGAGGTGGAACAAAATCCATAACAACAATATTTTCCCAACTCTCACCCAAATTCCCATTATCATCTCCTAACCCTCTTGATACCCAATGAAGAACATTTATTAGGTGGGTGATTAGAATTAGAGAAGATGTGGATGGAGATTCACAAGTGTTGTCACTATCACCATTCATACGAACTCGGAGACAACCATAACTATTGAAATCTCCTATATCTTCCCCAAAAGAACAATTATCCTCCAATTTTTTTCTATATTTTTTTGGTTTTCTACAAGTTTTCTCACACTAGAGGCAATCCTATCCGAGACGGAATATCCATAGGCACGTGGGCTAACTCTCCAAGCATACATTTTTTTGCATCCACCAATTTTTTCTATATATATATAACTCATAGAGTTGCTATAAAAAACATCACACAAACCATTAAAGTGAATGAAAAAATTGTGCGAATTGGGTTGGGCAGAGAAAAATAATAATAAATTTGATCTGGTTGGGAGTTAAACTCAACTCAAAACTTCTTATCACTTACCAAAGTGGATGCTTTACCCAACTTAAACTCGTATTTGGTAAACACGATGAAGACAAAATAATACTCCATGCCTGAGTTAGATTCCCGCATATGTGTCAAATTTTAAGCATGATATATCATTCTTCGTTTGTATAATTATATTATCCACTATTCAATATATCATTCACCATTTATTTACATTAAGAGTTAACTATGATTGAATATGAATGTTAATAAATTCTTACACTATTACCGTATAATTATAAATGATGTAATATGTATGCATTGACAATAAACTATACCGAAAGTATCTAATATGTCTCTACTTTCTTCTTCTTCTTCTTATTATTCTTCATCTTGGGGTTGTATCCATCTTTGACGTACTCCTTTCTGAACATGGACTCTCATTCCTGGTTTTCTGCTCTTCTTTCTAATTCTCAATCTGGTTCCTTCTTCTCTCCTTTTCATTTTCCATTTGTGTGAATACAATAATATATGTGGATTTATTTAATTGTTGTGTGTTGTTTCAGAGTTGTATCTGGGTGGCCATGATGATTTGGATGGCCGTGATGATCTCAGTGCAGAGTTCATCTGTCCTTTCTGTGCTGAGGATTACGACGTCGTTTCCCTTTGTTGCCACATTGATGAGGAGCACCCTCTTGAAGCCAAAAATGGGGTATCATCCATTTTCATTTCCAAATTTTGAATCTTTTTCCACTTCTCTTCTCAATTCCAGTGAAGGCCCATTTTGGGTATACTTGGTAAAGGAACATCAGTTCTTATCCAAGTTTGTTACTTCTCCATAAACGTTTTGCTTGTTACACAAACTTGTGTGTGTGATTCTTGTTATTTGTGAGAAGGAGTGTTTTTTGTTGTTGTTGTTGTTGTTGTTGTTTATCTATTGCTTGTATTTTCAGCATGGGAATATTTTTAAAATATCCTTTGTACAAGTTGGTTTATTTCATACTGTTATTCATAGCGTTTCAATTTCTCTTTAATCTTAGTTACTTTGGGGCGAAAAGATTTATTTGTTGATCAACATTTCATTCTACTCTAGTTATTTGATTATTTATGCAGGCATCTGCATTGTTTAAGCTTTATGTTATCAATGTAGATATGTATATAAAACAACTTATTATGTCAGGTGAAGCCATCTTATATATGCATTGCCTCACATAACTATACTCCGAAATTCTATTTTTGTGCCATATGTTTTGGATTGTTTGATTTGTTACTATAACTCTGCTAGACAGACTGTAGATTTCAATGTTTTCCATAACCAAAAATTACGTGCAGCGCAAAAGGAGGCTCACGAAAGGAGGCTCTAGTTCAACATTTTCTATATTGAGAAAAGAGTTGCGAGAAGGAGCCTTGCAGTCCCTTCTCGCAGACTCTTCGTGCACGGCTTCCGCCACTTCCGAACCTGATCCTCTTCTTTCATCACTTATTTTTAGCCCACCTGCAGCCGATGAATCTGCGAATGCACAACCTTGGCCTTCGGTTGAAGCGACCTTAGTAAAAGAAAGCTCAAAAGATGGCTTTTTGGAAAGGTAGGAGCTATGATATTGTTTGAATAAGATTTACTCTGTTTAAGAAATGAAATGTTGAATTTAGGCATGTTTATTTGAAAATCTTAAGATTGGTTGTATGTGCATGTATTATAAGTGTTACCTTTTTATATATACTCTGTATGTAGTATTGTGACACTAACAATAACATATTATTGCAGAAATCCTCAAAAGCTGTCAGAGGAGGATCAAGTGGAGAAGGTTAGAAGGTGTGAGTTTGTGCAAGGGTTGTTGATGTCCACTATTTTGGATGATAACTCATGAAAATGTAGCTTGTGTGCCATTGTTGTATTAGGAGTAGAAGCTATGAGCATGGAGAGAGTTTATGAATGATGCAAAGTGTTAGCAACTATATCAGAGAAATATGTAGGTAGAGTTATGTTCATAAAATGCAAAGATGAAGAACCTTTGTTATGCTTCTTATATTTTATGCTAGTTCCAAGTATCCTATGGGAATAAACAGAGATCACTTGTCCCGGTCCAATGAGAAAGTATCACCGAATTAAAAAGAAAGATTATAAAAACACAAATTAACATTTTTATATTACTTGGATGAAGTTGATTGACCCGAAACATGGAGACATACTCATTTTAGAATAACGGATCCTTATTCATTTGAGATAGTCTTTCCATTTGTTGAAAACTTTCTAATGTTCATTGTAATAAGGTTGAGTTGGATGGCATTTTTAGGACTAAACTATTAGTTATGAAAATAGAAGGATTGTTCTATAAACATAGTAACATTCTTTGGAAAAGTTGTATTTTATTGAAGTGATAACTACTGGTAATGATAGATTGGATGATATGTCCCTACCTCTTGAATGATGCATATGAAACCCATGAATATTTGTACCTTATTAGAAGAACACTATCATAATTGATGCCATGACAAACACTTAGCACACATAAAATTAGGCAAAGAGACAAAGACAGCAATACATAATTTGCATAGCTGTTGACAGTGAATGGAAGCAGGCACACAAAATTAACAATGAGGGACCATTTTAGCTATTCTATTTGGATACCTTCATGATACATGACAACATTTGTTAGGATTGAAAATGAACATTTGTTGTTGGGAGAATTTAACACTTAACACTTTTAGGTAAGAATTAATCTTTTAAGGATTCGTGACCACTCTTCCCAACAAATGTGAGGGGCCACGGAGTTTAACAAAATACTACCGATTGACTAATAAATAATTACTCCTCATAGTTCTCTCGATGAATTGACATATGAGTCCAATACTATAAGATGGCAGGTCTATATCATGATAAGAACTCTTAGACTAAAAAACGTATTTTGCAAGTATTATTAGGAACAAAATAAAGTTTTATTCCACAACTTGCCAAAGCAAAGACAAACTCGTGTCAATTACATCAACACAAATAATGTTAAGTAATATATATCTATATATATCAAAGGCTTCTGCACTAGCTTCTTCCAACCTCTATATATCTTTCAGCCGTCCAAAGTAAAAAATTCCTTCATATTAATAGTCCATACAATGATACAAACTAACTAATCATCATAAATATAATAAGAGGACATCTGAATTAATATATATATATATATATCAATATAATGCCTTATATATATATCCTCCTTGCTACACGCATCAGTAATCAATTAACATTCATTTGCACTTATATCATCATCATTATTATGGGTGTTTTCAGTCACGAATTCGCCACCCATTCTTTAGTGTCTCCTTCTAGGCTTTACAAAGCTATGGCATCAGATTTTCATAACCTACTTCCAAAGATTGTAGATGCCATTCACAGTGTTGAAACCATTGAAGGAAATGGTGGTGCAGGAACCATATTCAAGGTTACCTTGGTTGAAGGTTAGTCAAAACACTTTTACATATATCAACATATTTATATCCAATACTAATCTTTTCACAACACTTTTATCCACATATTCTTTATAGCTTTTTTTTATGTCAATTTTACAGCTATTTAATATCATTCATAAAAAAGAAATTGATGAGTGACTAATAGTTTAATTAATGTTTGAAAAACTGGTCTTAGAATAAGGGTTGTGTGAGACCGATTAAGGAATAAAGATTTAGAATTTTTTCATTACAAATCATAAGTTTCAAATATTTAATGCCTTAGGTACATCAATTCCCAAAAGTATGATTATTTTCCACAATTATCCTAGCTAAATTACAATGAAATTATCATTCCTATTTTATATAATTTATTAAAAAAATGTTTTGTAAACAACAAGGCATAACCTAAGCTTAGTAAGGTTATAAAGTATGTATGACAAACAAAAGTTATAAGCAAGATATGGGGATAATCATTTTCCATATTTATAAAAACCAAATTATAATGAAATTAACCATAGTCAAAGGATTGTGAAATTAATTTAATGAGAGGCATGTAGGTGATCGAAGCCGATATTCATTTCACAAAATTGAAGCAATTGATGAGGCAAACTTGATATACAACTATAGCGTATTTGGGGGTACAGGATTGTCAGAAACATGGGAGAAGATCACATTTAAAACTATAGTGTTGGAAGGACCAAATGGAGGATCCATTAGGAATACAAGAGTCAAATATTTAACCAAAGGTGATGGTGAGATCAATGAAGAGGTTTTCAAGAATGATAAAATAAGGGCTGATGGACTTGTAAAGTTCCTTGAAGGTTACCTTTTGGAAAATCCTGATTACAAGTGAAGCCTTTAGCAAAATTTAATGGTGCCCTCACAAAAGGGTACTAAATTTGGTGTCTTCTTATCTGTTTGTTGTGAGCTCCACGGAACAGCATTCTTCTTAATTTATTTGGTTCATGAATCAAATTTATCAAACTACACAATGAATCGAGTTTTAAATGAACACTGAGTTAATTTGGTTCATTTTCAGCCCTAATATCTACATACCGTGAGTATAAAGTTATATATAAAGTTAATACATCATTTATCATTCATATGTATTACTTATATTTAATAGTTTAAGAGTCGTTGATGATTAAATATAATGATAAATAATCCACTGATTGTATAAAAACTCTTTTAGGTAAATACATATTTTTCTCATTTTTAGATATAAAGTGAATACCTACATTGCCACAAAATTATGACTACAACTTGCACGACAGAGGTGATTCATGGATATTTAAAGAGCCCAACCCCACCCATAATCAAGGCCTCAAGGGCTAGGCCACCTCAGCACCATATCATAAATTTCTAAGTTGAAGAAAATAATGTAAGAAGGGATAACAAAAGAAATATCATGAGTCATATCTTCTGTCTCACATTTTGTATTGTACCAATTTTTTCTCATTGATATGCAAAATAAAATATAAATTAAATATATATTAACTTTATATTTTCTGATCAATAACTAACAATGGATACATGAAGCGCTCCCCAACAATCATATGCACAATTTTATAATTAATGTAGTGATTTAAGATGGTTAGAATGATAACATCACTAATAAGTAAAAAAAAAACATGGATATATTTATGGCATAAACATGAAATTTCCTTTAATTGAAGTATCACACAAATCCAACATGCTTTACAGTGAAATCACAATGGAACAATGCAAAAACTATCAAATTTTGAGTCCTCCTGTGGTGGCACTACCAAAATTTCTTTACTCATATATGAGGAAATGAAACTGTACAAATAATGTGCTGATTGCAACATGAAAAAAATGCAAATCTAAGTGATTGGAAAAAATTGAATAATCCGAACAAGTGTCTTATTGAAAAGAATGAAGCCTAATATTCTGTTGCAAATGGCCTTTCACTTTTTCATGAAGCAAGGTACTCAAGAATATTGAATCTTCTGTTTCTGTTTAGAGGGGATAATCACAGTACTGCAGTTTGTCCTTCAGTGATACTCAGCAAGTAGGAGAAACATGATGAAGAAGAATTTGAAGGGCTGTCAAGGTCTCGACATGGTTTCGGAGACACGGAGTCGGAAAAGCCAGAGACATTTGAGCATTCCCAAGTAATAGTAGAAGCAGAATTGGTAGACAATGTTATATTGGAAAGGCAAATGTTAGTAAAAGGAGATTCTTTTATTCCAACAAAGCTTCCAGCAATTGTGATGTTTGTACCAGTAACATCCTTCAAGGTTATGTGATCCAAAATCGGTAGCGCATTTGGATCAAATTTGTCATCAGGATGAGATCCACAATGACCTGTAGCGGCGATTGCGGTATAGACATTCTCCATTTGTATGTCTGACAAGACAATATCTTTCATATAACCACCTCTTCCTTTGATGGTTCTGAACTCAATGCCGCTATTCGAGTCTAAAATACGAACATGCTCCACGAGAACATTTGAAATACCCCCAGACATGTCACTGCCAAATGCTAAAGTAGAGCCAGAAAATGCTTCAAGATACACCTTTCTGATGTGTACATTCTCAGTGGGCCTGCCATAAGCAATGCCATATTCATCCCAACCACTTTTAAGGGCAATTGCATCATATCCCATGCTTACAATGCAATCTTCTATACAAACACTATCAGAAGAATCTGAAAACATGAAGTGCACAACAAATATTAACTTAGTGATTCTCACTGAAGTTTAGTAAAGTACTAAATATTATTTGCATGCAGTGTCATTATCATAATGTGGGTCAAAAGTAGAGTCCATAGCATGTTGCAAACCTGGCACTATTCCAACAGTGTAAGGAGATTTTGGAGGAGAAGAGATTGAAACATTTTGAATATGTACATGGCTGCATCACATTACATATAACAAAAATCAATATGACTATGCAAAATGAGTAATATTTAATCTAATGTCTAGAACAAGCACATAACATGTACCTGCAATAAACTGGGTGGATGCTATATGCAGGGGCATTCAAGAATGTAAGATTTGAAACTACCACAAATTCAGATGCTACAATTTCAACTAGATGAGGGCGGCTATAGTTCAAGGAATGAGAGGTAAACAACTCCCACCAAATCGATCCGACTCCATCGATGGTTCCATTATTACCTAGTGAAATGCAACGAAAACATGAAAGTTCATTCGAGAAACAAAACCATGACAAAGGTAAAAATCGAGGGAAGTAGAAAAAACCTGTTATGACCACATCTTGTAGCCTATATCCATTTATCAAACTCTGATATCTTCCACCAGGAACTTCAAGGCCTCGGCCATAAGAAGGTAATGGTTCAATAACATCCCAATGAGATGGATCCTAAACAAAGAATAATGGTATGTAAAAACTAAAAACCAATGCCTAGGAATTTGAATCTGAATATAAAAAGCAATAGTGAAAAAAAGAAGCAAGAGGTAAAATACCTGAGATCCAATAATGACAGCACCTTTTTCCAAAAAGAGAGTAAGGTGACTTGTGAGATTGAAACTACCAGTGAGCCATTTTCCTGGTGGTACATAAAGCTGAGCTCCACCTTTGTCAGCAAATGATTTGAGATAGAAGATTGCATTTTGGAATGCAAGAGTGTTGAGTGTTTTACCATCTCCAACTGCACCAAATTCCAAAATTGAAACACTGTGTGGTCTTGGGTTTAGTGTTGGATTTGAACCACATTGTCCACCATCTGCATCAATTCTAACAGCATTGCTCAATGCTAGCAGCAAGAGCAATGCCACCTGAAATCAAGGTACAAAAGAAGGAAAATACAACACACTTGTTCTCAGAATATATTCTATAATTAATAATTGAGGGTTAAGAGATTGAGAGTAGGAGAATCAAGCATAATCATTAGAGATAAAGAGTTCCTTCTTTGAGCAAATAATTCACTTTAGAATTAAGATAGAGCTTAAAGACATTACTGAAGTAAGAATTGGAATAGAAAAGTGAACAAATTCATAGCAAAAACAATTAATCAGTGCTAATCAATTGGTGAGAATTGAGGAGTTAGAACAGATTATACATTGACTCAAGTAAACAATGACACATATCAGAAGACTAAGAACATCAAAGAGTGTACCAAGTCAAAATAAATCTGAAATGAAATGCTTAAGTTTATGAGATCAAATAGAATGGAATTTCAATAACCATTACCATGTATGTATGCCTATGAAAAAGAAAACAGAACCAGACTCAAATAGAACATCATATAAATAGAAGATGACCCATATGAATGGAACACACATAATTTGACTTAAACAACTGAAATCCAACCAAAGATTGAAACTTGAGAACCCCTTTCAGATTTGGAATGAAGGGTAAGGTAAAAAATAACAAAAGAAAAAAAAGGCAGTAAGTAAAAAAGTCAGAACAAAATGAACCTTAGAAGCATAGTACTTACAAGCATGTTCTTGAATCAAAAGTGGGAACAGGGTCAAGGACCAATGAAGGGAAAGAAGCACTAGTGCAAAAGCAAGAACAGAGAGAGATAGAAAATGAGGAAGAAGAAGAAGAAGGCACAGGAAAAGAGGTAGCTTTAAGCAGTTTTATGAGTATTATTATAAGCCATTAATCATGCATTTGACTGTAAAGGAGAAGATTAATGGTCCTTTCATATATCACCACATGTACAAATATTGTAATGACAAATTAATGGGATTTATGAATTAGAAATGGGAGTAAGTAAACTTTCCATTCACAAATTTATTTATTATTTCTTTATCAATTATATATTTACAATTATTATGGTAGAGATACAAAAGAGTAATAGTAGAAGGAAAAATTAAGAAGAATGTATTGAAAAGCAATAATAAATTTATTAAAAGTAAAAAAAAGCTTAACATTTTCTTAATTTGTATAAAACATTGCTTATAATGGTATAAATAAAAATGAAAGTTGTTACATCCTTACAATTATTTTTTTCCACCTATACACTAATATACTTGGAGGTCTAGAAATATTCTTTTTCCTTCTTTCAACAAATTCTTTTTTTACATAACAGATCTTAAATATATTTAACAATTATATAACTCTGGTTGGTCCATGCATATAATAATATGTACTATATATATATATATACTAGTGCATATAAATGGGAGAGAACAAGGCCATGTATCAAATCAAGGAGGGACAAGTTGGGTAGGAAAATAATAGCAACAATGATAGAAAAATCGAGAAAAGAAGGGAAAATAGTAAATTAATTGCTACAAATAATTGATTTGGCCTGTTTAATGAAAATGATTAATAACATGTCTGGCCGACAAAATCGTTTGAAACAGCGGCAGAGCAGTGAGTGAATTGGAGTGTGTGTGTTTTTTGTGTGGAAGTGTTTAACACTTTTATTACTTACATGTCAGAGATTTCACTGTGCACACAATTTGAGTGGTTATATTAGATTTGTTGTAAGGAAATGATTGCAGATTAACGGTGACAGCATTAGTATATACTAAGTTATTATGGCTTTATATGGGAAATCATAAGCGTGACACTATGTAAGTTGTGCCTTTGACACGTCAGGGACGAATTTAGTTGCATGAGGACCTACCCTTAGTTGCCACCTCTACGTTTCAAGATGTGGAATAATGTAGGATATTTTTTGTACTACCAATGATATCTCATTACCTTATGAGTTAGGAAGTAATTAGTTTTTTTATCTTTCAGTCATTCCGAGAGTCTAATAAAGTTTTATCTTTTTAAATCAATGTTTTATTAGTAAAATAATAAAAGGAGAGATATAATATTTATCAAGATAATTCTCATCTTCTAAAAGTTGTGAGTTTATCAATTTATTTCCTAAAAAATTAAAAATATAAAATATGAATTAAATTAATTTTTAGTAAATTTTATAATTAGAATTAAGAACTATTCCTATTCACAATCTAAATCTTTGACTATTAATTTAAAATTTGAAAAAAATTTAATCGAAAGTATATAAAGGTGAAAATTGAATATTTAGAGTGGGGTTGCGAGAGGAGAGGGTGCATGTGGATTGACAGAAGAGAGAAGGGAAGGAAGTGGGACCCATGTGAATGATGGAGAAGGTGTTAGTCTGACATCATTCACACAAGGTAAACATCTGTTGTCCCATAAAAATGTATCATTTTATGTGATTATTTATGATTGGTCAAAAAAATATTTAATCATTTTTACTTAAATACATTTTTATAACTAATCACAAACAATATTATATGGAAAATATACTTTGTGGTATAGCAGATGTGCTCGTCACAAACACAGTTATGTCATTCTTAGTCTAAGTAAACTCACACACGTTGTTCTACAGCTGTAGTTTTAGGTTTTTTTTTTCTGTTGTGGGAAAAATTAGATACTGCCAAGGCATCATGCATGTTGATTAGTTCACAGCATGAGCACACGGTAGTGACATATTTGAGAAAAAAACATAGTGCTCTTAAATTTATCCAAAAAAAATTGTGGGCGAACTTTTTTTATATGGATCGAAGAAATAATATTTTTTTAAATTGACATTTTATGATTGTGGATTTTGGGTGGTTGCACTTACAACATTTGTTTAGGGCCAGTCTTGAGCATGGGACTTTATTAACTAAATAATGATAATAATAACTTTAAATAAAAAAACCTTGATTTTCGGATTTGGAATGTAATTGCCTTAATAATTTTGTATGATGATATTCGCCTTCCTTTTTATCCATTTTTCACTCACTCAAATTGGAATTAGTAAACATATTTAAGAAAATGATGAGTTATACTAATATAAATGATTTCTTTTACTAAATCATTATGTTTTGGATATCCACAACTAGAGATAACAATGATCAGGTAGCAGCTACTTATTCTACAAACATAAAAAATTTCACATTTTCGTTTGTATCTATAGGGATACCCGCTTCACGGTTTTAGCAAGTGCCCATAAATATAATGGGTACCCACCTACATCTTTTAGGTGCTTTAAATTTTGATTTTTTTCTTTAAGAATGGTTTTTGGACATTTTGTACATTACATATTTGTTAACTAAAAAATGAGAACGAAAATGACATTGTTTCAATACAATGTGCAATGAGCACAGCCAAATTAAATCATATCAATTTTAACATCTAAATTCAATAAGATTTTAAAGTTATTGTAGGGATTCGCAAGCACAAGTACTACTATATAAGTGCAAATCCGTTAAATTCCAAGTAGTTTGAGGTGCCCATTTCTAAAACCTGCTTGTACTCGCTTTTCACTCGTTCCCATATCATGTAGATTTTACCTTCGTATAGGGATGAATATTGGTCGGGTAAAACTTGTCCCTTAACTAGCCATAAGTATTGGCTAGGTCATTTTTTGAACTCGGTCCTAGACCCGAAGCTAACCCGACTCTAAATCTCGACGAGATCAATCTTTGAATATGACCTTAGACCCAATTGAATATAATACATACTAACTTTAGATAAAGTCTTCTCAATATTACTTATTGTTATGAATATGAAATTTGACATCTAACATGAGATATGTATAAATATTGTTAATTAGTCATATATATTGAAAAATTAGATAATCAATGATATTTTCGTCTGAAAAGTTGTCATTGTACACAATTGAATGGATACAGATACAAACATGATGAGTGAGTAAGCATGTGACTATCAAACCATGTTATGTTTGTCTCCCACTTAACCCTAAATATTGAGTAATTCTAATTTATGAACCCAAACCTACCTCTATCTGGGCTGATTCATGATCGGACCATACTGGATAAACGGGTAGGATCGAATCCTGCTTACTCTGATCTCTTGGTACCCATGGATCCAATTTTTTTGGTCATGCATATATAGTACAAGATATTAGTGTAAAAGGGAGAATTATATTATAATTCTAATGCACATCAATGGGAAGAGCGATCTTGTCTATGCTCCAAGGAGGAGTTCATTTACTAAAGTTCATCAAAGTCATCCCTTCCAAATAGAGATGGTAAAATGGGCCGCTTGGCCGATTTAGTTTGCGCCTGTAAATGCCCGCAAAAATTTATGCGGTCGTAGGTATGCCCACATTAGCTTAACGAACAAAATTTAATGTCCTATCCGTTTTAAAACCGGCTAATGGGCATGCGGGCGCCCGCAGACATTGTTGAATAATTAAAAAAATAAAAAAAATCATATAATAAATGAAATTAAATTAAATAAAGTAGTTGAAGATAAAAAATTAACAATTTTTTTATATATTTTATACGAAGTTTAACACATTACATTAGATTACAATTTTTGCAGGGATTAAAAATCACATAACATCATAACTTATTTAAAATTTTCTTACTTTTTTCTTAAATTATATTTATGAGCCGTCCGCATGCCCAATGGAAATGCCCGCGAACTTGGCGGGCAAAACAGGGCCATACGAAACGGACAAAAATTGTATACCCTGCCCGTAAAGAAATGCGAGCTATACGGATGCGTCCGTGGACAATGCCCATTTTACCATGTATACTTCCAAAGTTACCTTCAATGTTAAGATTGCAAAAACCAATACCATTGTCACAACATATTTGTCATTGATCATAACAAATATTGTTTTAAAATCATGATTTAAAAACTAATAAGAAGGCTTTATTTTTATTTGTTTATTCCAAATCAATTTTGATAAATATATATTAGATATGCTATTTATAACGCGCATCTTTAGTATAGAAAACCAAGAGTATTTATTAATGGACTTCTAGTTTTCACATCTTCAATGAATTTTTTGAAGAATAAACCCAAAAGGGGAAAACACTAAAGAATGTAAAATAATTCCACACAAAAAATGATTTTCACATTCATACATCAACAAGGTGTTGATCTACTAGTGTAAGACTTTACTAAATTTTCAAAATAATCAAAATATCAATAATTCATTTTTTGTGAATAACATTTATTGAAAGACAGTCATACACCCTAAAAACAATGAATTACTTTACCAAAAAGAACGAGAAAATACTTCTGGTAGTACTAACAAAATCTCCATTTCATATGCAACAATTGGGCCTGACGACCTTTTAGAGCATATACCAAAAGGTAGAAAACTCAAAATAGACGTATACTGTTGTCAATGCATGGCTGTCCACGTGGGGCAGTGGTTGGAACAACACACTATATAGTATATACAGCACCTATATAAAATATAACTCGGACACTCCTAAAGTGTTAATAATAAATAAGTAACCCACGAAATTAATGTCTCCAATATTGACCTCTACCTTGTTTTCCCCTTAAATTGCCACACGTAATTGATTTTTTATTTTGTTTTATCATCGTGACAAAATACATGGAATAAATAGACATAACATAACATATTATATTATTAAAATTGAGTTGAAATTTGTTAAAAAGTACAATTTTGGGATTAATTTTGTCTTTTACATGATATTGTCATGTTAAAAATCACATACAAAAATTCACTCCCATTGCATCATTCAAATTAATGAAGAAAATGTCGCCATGTATTTCTCAGTCAATTTTATTTTCGGTAGAGCTATCAAAATTATTTGTGACTTGTGAGGTAATTTAGATATTACAATACTATATAATAGGAGTAAACATGTATTTACAATATTACTACTATTAGTTATCAAAATATTATTACAATATTACCAATGTAAACATGTATTTACAATTTACTATTATTGATGTTACAGTTTATGCATGTGCCGAGTCATCTTCGGGTAAAAGCCAAAAGACAAACTCCGTAAAATCATTTTTGTGTCCAAATAACCACATGCTGTGATAGGTGTTCAGCCTGGACAACGATTTCATGCCCAAATCATATCCCAAATTAATGATATTGAAATAAAAATAGGAAAATAATGAACATTTAGTTTTCATCTATTATGATATGTTTTTATTGGTCTGAAATATAATCTGAAATACTATTTAGGACAATAAATTTTTATCCGTTCAACCCTATATATTTTGGCAATGCAATAATGGAGAAAACTTCCACCAAGTCAAACCTAGCTAGCTTTTCCCAGTGAAGTAGTAGAAGTACAGCAACTCGTCTTATATATATGTTTATTGTCATCTTATGCAATATATATGTAATCATATGATATATCATTTTATAAAATATGCTCATAACCTTTCTCTAGTTATTACTCATAATAAATTGATGATACAAGTCATCTTATAGGAAGGTATGTTACTTTTTATAGACATTAACAAAGGAATTATGGGGAAATATAAAAGTGGAAATCAATCTTTAAAAAAAAACACTAATACTTCTTGATATAAAAACATCAATTTTGAAGATTAACACTTTTTCAGTTTTTCTATCTTAAACAATACCATTAAACCACTTGTTTATATTTTACTTGTTAAAAATGATATAACATTTTTCTAACTTGAAAGTCGTTGGTAATTAGGTAAAAGAAGAATGTGCATCATTGATGTTATAATTTAAAATACGATTATCTTAACTTCAATCCTATGATGTCTATGATAAGAGAGTAAGAAAAATCTTATCTTGAGGCTGAAGTAAGAAAAACCCTTTAATACTACTAGATCCAAAAGTTCAATTGGAATCTCTGTTTTTCGTTTATTGGGTCATTTCATTAGGGATGTAGAAGGACCAGTTTTCAACTTGACATGTATAGAGTTTCTGTTCAAGACTTTTTTTTGATAAGCAAATATATTAGAGCAGATATAAGGGATGTCAATCCAATTACAACTTACAAAGAAGATCAATACAAAAGTAAGGATCAATACACCATTGATTATTTTGTACCCTTAGATACCTTTTTTTTGGGATACAAAAGAACACCACAACATTATGTACCCAAAATAAAACAAGAAAAAAAGGAACACTGCATTATCACATGTAATATTACAGCAGTGGTAAACATGAATTTGGATCCTCTTGGAGAGTCCATTACCATGTTGAGATCATGACATGTAATAAAAATAAAAATCCAACGGTCCTAATTTTAACTCATTTTTTAATGAAATAAATTGTAGTAATAGTTTCTCCTTAAAATCCAGTACTAGACTCTCCAGTACGGAGAGGAGTTGGGCTCAGTAAACATAGGATACGTGTTTACTCTTTAGTACGATGATGCGTGGATTGCATGGGAAAACAATACACATATTATGTCTAAGCACGCTGTACTATTACGGAGTCTTGGTTGGCCCTCAATTATCATGTGGGTCCACATAATAAACAATAATAATCATAGTATGACATATTTCCACTCACATTATTTTATACATCTCTAATAACTTTATCATTCAATAATATTTCTTACCTGTAATGTTATTTGTCCACGTATGTAGATGGGTATATATATATAATCAAGAAAGTCTTTATAATAGATTAATTTTTTTGGTTTCCCACAATTATTCTTATACTAGAAAAAATCTTGTTCGAGTCGATAATATTTAAAGGTATGTGAGGTTAACTCTCCTAACAAGTATTTTTTTCATCCACAATATTCGAATTCGAGACCTTACTTAAGGGGAATCAAACATGTATCACTTGAATCAATAACATATTAAAAAATTTGGTTTCTACCCAATTTACTGATCTCTAAATATTACATATTGTATAGGTTTCTACCCAATTTTCTTGTTTTAACATCATGCATTTTGAAAAATAATAATATAAAAGAGTGAAATCATAAGCCAAAAAAGGTGAAACCTATTTCTCTATTCTCAAATATGGAAGGCGTCAAATCTTTAATGTCAAACTTTATCCTACTACATTATTCTTTATTCATACAGAATTTTTTACGCCTCTACATTTCAATAGTCCAAATAATTAACATATGTAAGATATACAAATTATTTCATTTTTCCACATTAACATGGGTTACAACTCCAAGCTCAGAATCGATTGTACAAATTAATTAATTATCATATAACAAAGAAAAGGAAAAAGGAAAAAGAAAGTAAATATATTAGACCCACTTTAAAGTGGCAAGACCGCAAGAAGAATATATCACGTAACCTAACTCAGACTCACATGTATGTATTACAAAAGCACACTACAATGTTTTTCATTACTGATCACGTCACATTTATATTTTATTTTATAGTTTGGTTAAAAATTTGAAAAATATATGTTTTGATTTCCAATGAAAGCTTCTTTTTCTTTGAGTTCTTAAATAATGCTTTTTAGGAATTCTAATCATACACCGCATGAATATTGCACCTTAGTTTTTGGGCCTCACCCATTACTATTTGACAAGCACTCAATCTTACTATCTTGTGTTGGAACAAACTGCGACCGGGAAGCTTTCAACAACCGCGGAGTTTCATTGTTACATGTGTATGAGAAGAGTGAAGAGTCACAAGTGAGACAACGCGTCTTGAACCAAAACCAAAATCTTAAAGCATTAGTTCCAATGTGAGACTTCACACTTGAATAAATCCAACATCTTGGTCATAAAACCAAAAAAAACTTAATTAGTGTATTACCATGTATATGTTGGTTTATCTAATGTGCAATGACTTTTTTAGTACAATTAATATTGAATATATTCGAATACAAATATGGATATTTAAATTACCGGTTGTTCCCATTTGTGAGTCCATAATTCTCCAATTTTACCATGAACAAGAGAAATCCCAAAAAGAAAGGATAATAGTTACAATTTATGCTCTCATTTTTTTCCAGAGTTAAGGATCATATTAAGGACTATGATAAGAGAAATTGATTAACTGTGTTAATAACTCAAACAATGTTTATAAATTCAAAATTGTAGTCATTATCAATAGATATAAATGTGGCCCCAAATTATGTTAAGATGGCAACAAATATACTAAATCTGGCGCGGATCTCGCCAAAATCTAGGTACATGCCACTTTTTGGCCAACCAAAACAAATGTTGATGCATGTGTTGGCCGAAAATGGATCCTATCCACTACTGGAGGGTTCAGTACCACATAAGATTATAACATGTAACTTTAAAAATATTTAAATGGTATAAATTTCAAAATATTAATCTAAACCTCGCATTCTAGTACTGAATCCTCAAATACTGGAGATGATCCCAATCCGTGTTGCCCTCACTTTCAAATTAACTTGCTTTTCACTGATTTAGTTACCGCTGATTACTCCACAAAATTTGAGACAATTTTTGACTATGCTCCACAAACATTTAGAGCACCATCTTCATGCATGCACCTAATGATATATTGGAACATTCAAGATAGGATGGTCCAACTTCCAACACACTAACCCAACTTGTGTGTATATTTTTGTCTCTCATTGGTAACATTATTTTCAAATCATTCAAGGAAAAGGAACATGAGCTTTTCTTTTTTACCAAGGTAATCTGCATAGGCATCTTCTCAATATTAACCTTTGATCAAATATGTTTGAAACTCACATTGGTTAAAATATAGTAGAATTTCATTTTAACCAACCACAATTAAAGCTATTTTAATTTTGAAAAGGTTAAATCTATTAGAAGTTATACAAAAGTTTGTCCGATTTGATGTGGGGTTCAGGTATTACAACATTGTTGTTAACGTTTGCAATTTCAAAAAAATGATATTTTATCCTTAAGGTTGGTAACAATTAAAAGCCAATCTTGTTATTTATTAGTTTTTTTCAAAAATATAATTAGATTTTAAATTAATTCATGGGTTTAGCTTTTAAAAGTGTTAGTGCATTGTGATTCACAAACTGTGGGAAAAAAATACAGTGCTATCCAATTTTATGAGTAATGTGAGAGAATCTCAAATTTTAAATGATTTATCTATTTGATAAAATTTTGAATATAATTTTGATTAAAATATTTTTATCTTAAATAAGGTAGAATGAATATAAAAAAAAATGAGAGAAGAAAATGGAGCTCCTCTCTGAAAGGGACCAAGCTATTAAAAATTTAAGGATCAATTATTATAAAAGAAAATTACACATCACAATCCACCCATCTTCAAGTAGGAGTATTCCAACAATGAGACAATCCTACATTCTCATTTATTAAACCATATGATGAAGATAAAACAAAATACACAAGTGCCATGAGAGTCCAAAACTATATAAAAATACTACCATGCAACATAATTATTTTACACAAAGCACTTTGCTCCCATTGATATTATCCTTCTAATTAATTAAAGTGTGAATGTTGGGTTGGATCCAGCCACTAACCAATCCATTGCAAACTTCCCATTATACCAATCTACAGCCATCGCAATCTCCAAATAACATAAATTTGTTTAATACCAGGAAAAAATAAAAGTGGAGAGTGTAATTTCATGTTCGACATTGAGAGTTTAATTATTAACTGGGGCATACTGGAGCATCGGAAGAGAGTATCAAATAATAGGGCTGACAATAAACCGAACCAATTCGGTATTCGTTCGAAACTCGATTCGTTATTTAGTTCGATAAACTTGGTTTATGAACCAAATGAGCTGAATTTGAACTGTAAATTGAGCTCGTTAAACAAACGAGTCAAACTGAAGTTGGATATAGTTCGAGCTAAAATACTAACTCGTATCGAACTCGAGTCGAGTTTCGAGTCGAACCAATCCTTATCGAGCTGAACCGAGCTGAGCTCTGGTTCGACTCAGTTCGACTCGTTTCCAGCCCTACAAAATGAGAAACCATATTACGAACCAAAACCTTAATACAATGGTCTCATGATTATTTTTCGTTTATAAACTTTTCCACTCTTCTTCTCAAATTCAATGTAAGACTTCACACTTGAATAAATTCTTGTTGAACATGACCGTGATTGAGAGCTTCCAACTACTCAGGAGTTCCATTGTTATCGGGACATGGAAAGACAAAGAAGCTACACGTGATACACTGCATCGTGAATCTAAATCTTAACACAATAGTTTTACGAATCTTTTACATTTATAAGTTATTTCATTATTATCTCATAACTAATATTAGATTTCACACAATATAAATTAAAGGATACAAATATAATTGTCTTTTAATTTTTCAATGTTTTTTTTCCATAATTACCCTCTCCATCAATGGAGTATCAACAATAATTATGGCTATTACTCAATGGGATTAGTATAATTTAACCAATTTTTTATGAGTGTCATATTTAATTATTTATACATTATCAAGTAAAGATGTATATACAAAATCGCTGTTCTATGTTCCTTGTTTCATCACTCCATCTCTGATCCAGCGGAGGACCTAATCCCCATGGCGGCGGGGACAGTGGCAACGGCCGCCGGAGCGGCGTTGATGCTGTACTACGTCATGATCCGGCGGCTCGGGAGGAAAGCTGCGGAGGACGATGGTGGAAATCTCTCGAAATCGAGCATATCTGTTCGCCGGAGGAGGCTCTCACGGCGGCGAACACAGGCGCCGGCAACCCTACTGCAATCAATCATCACGTTGTTCGAAACGCTGCGTTTTTGGGAAGTGGCCCATCGGTGACTTGGCCTTTGGCATCAATTACTTCATGCGCAAGCAGGTGAATTTCCAAGTTCTCCTTCATTTCATGGTTTTTTGTTGTGTAAAGGTTTCAGCTTTTTCGATTTCAGTAATTCAATTATAACTTTTACATATTCAATAAGCTGAAAAGAGCTGATTAATCCTTTTTCATAAATTTCTATTATAAGCTTATTGAAATAAGTTGTTCTTGTAAGAACAAATAAGCTCTTCTGAACTGTTCACAAATTTGAGTGTTCTAAATGTTTTCTAGCATATAGTTTGAGTGAGTTGTTCTATTAAATGGCATGAGAAATGTTATAAGTAAATGAAAAAATGAAACAATGGTGCATGTGAATGTGGGGTACACATCTGTTGTGCCACAGTTTGTACCACTCTTGTGGGACAGCATATATGCTCCCGAAAATGTGATGATGGTTTGAATGTAGGGTAATTTGGCAGTGGCTAGTGTATATGCCGGGAGTGAGTGTGTGCAGCTGAAGGGAGATGAGATTGTTGTGGAGTTGTATGAGCTGTTGAGATTGTTGACACTTTGTATGATTTTCTCAAAGAAACCATTTTCAGTGTTTCTAGATTCTGCTGGATTCTCAGTGGGGTATGTTTTGTCCTCATTCCCTTTCTCAATCTCCGTTCTGAGGTGCTATACTACTTCGGATCCGAAATGGTTTTCACAAACATTAATGTCCATGTTCAATACTTAATTCCTGCTTGTATGTTGTATCCTGCCTTGTTTCGCACTCAAGTTGGTTTACATCAGATCACTGCATCGTCCTGGCTGAATGATTTACGGGATCAGGTTGAGCATACAATGGTCTTGAATGTTGTCTACTGCTCTGCAACTGCACTTGGGTCTTGTTTACCATCTATATCTAGTGCAAAAGCCAGGGTAGCTTGTGCAGGTGCTATTTTGTAGCCGGTAACCGTGGCACTCAGGTAGCTTGAAGTTCTCTGGTCTCTAAGTCATTTATAGCATGTAGTGCAAAATGCCCTTTGGGATGTAGCTTCCAAAGAGGAATTCATCTGACATTGGCAATAGTTTGGAGTTTTCCAACTTTGCATAATATGAAGAGAAGATTGGTCCATTGATCTTGACAATTACTAGATTTTCATTTTGTTCCAGGATTTATCATATAAAATGCATATTTGATATTAAGAGAGCCTGCTTTATACTTTCAGGTTGTGATGAAGCGTGCACAAAGTATTGCTGAAGCTGTTGTCAGAACTCGATCATCGTTGTCATCTTGGTCTTGCATGAGTACACGCCGTCGAAATGTTGCCTCGTCACCAAACTCCAAGGCAGGGGACTTGATTGAAGCTCCTCTAATATCGGAGACAACTACCGAATCTTTTTTTTTGGAAGAGGTAGTGAGAGATCCTAGGCTTAGGAATGAACACAATTCCTCTAGTGGAGGATCTGGCCATGATGACACAGATGAAGATGAGGAATACCCTATTCCTTCTTATCATGAAATCTCCGCTTCTACCATAGATGATGACATAACAGAAGGCCAGTTATGGTATGAACTAGAGAAGGAGCTTCAAAAAAGGATAATAACATGAGCGTTGACGCTCAGGAAGAAGAGGCTGCAGCAGCAGCAGCAGCAGCAAAAGAGATCACTGAAGAAGAGAATCAGCTTGTTGATGCTGCAGAATGCAGTAATTCAATCACAACAACATCTGACAACTTCGACAGCCATTGATTTTATCTACCAGGCAGAATCATGCATATGGTCTCCATACCTTCTTCATCTGATGATTCAAACTCAAGTTCTGAGGAACATGTGTACTTATATGAAACACCAAGAGAGCTGTACAGCAAGCTCAGGCTTTCAAAAACTATGATAAATGATCATTACATGCCAATGTATAAGAAGATGATGGAACTGTTAATCAGAGAACTAGCGAAAGATAGCAGTTGTAATATCATAGTATGAAAAATAATAGCAATTGTGAATTTTTGTGTGAATATAGATAACGATTATCTTATTATTTGCCCCTATGCTGCCTTTTATTTTCAGAAGAAATTCTTGGGGGCTTATGGTGCATGAACGGTTCACCAGCAAATCAAACCATTTGGTTTACATCTTCTAAAAAATTGTTATTGTGAGAAATAAAATAAATTAATATGAATTATGAGATCCTATTTGAATTATCAAGATTAAAAAATATATATGTATATGACTTTTTTAAATAATTTGTTAACTAATTTTTAATCTTAATCATATGTATAGTTATATGATCCAAATTTATTATTATGAGAATTGTTGAATGAGAATTGTTAATAATTGACTCATTCTTTATTCAATGATATTCACATTTGCATATATGACTTTACAACTAGTGCATAAAGAGATTCTCATATTATTGCAAATTTGCACCCCTTATACTTATTATTCTATCCGGAAAAAATCCCTGAGCTTATAAGAACCAGAGATCTAAATACGATCCCATCCCATGGTTTTAAATATTTATGAAGAACCAGCACGTTTGAGGATAGCAGGCATCATTGGGACACAAGTTTGGGTTGATCCAAAGGGGGAAGATTACCTTTTCCTATTATATCAGAAAACAATGTTATTCACACATGCCCTGGTGAATTGTATTCCTTGCTATTTTAAGCTTGATATTCAAATCTTACAGGAAATCCGAAGAAGTAATGGCATGGATATATTATTAAAGAATGTTTTGTTTTTCTATTGAAGCATCAAAAAGTTCACACAATGACTGTTGGAATTATCAACCACCATATCGGTACTTGAGGGATTCAGGGGGCTCCTCTTCCATGATGCCAGAACCTGTTGTTGCTAAGTGTTCACGAATTGTCGTTTTACGGTCAGCTAGGTAAGTGTGATCTAGAAAGTTGTTGTAGGCTGTGTCACCAAGATTATTTGCTGCCAGTACACTACAAAAAAATTCAGAACTCTAGTTAGTTTAAAGGAATCCATCACTAGAGACTGGGTTTGAATAACAAAAAACTTTGCTCCCTCATGTTACTGTTGATTTCCATGAGAAGTGAAAAGCAAATTTCGGAAGTGATAATTGAAACACCAGGGGAAGTGGCAAAAGTTCCCTCATGATAGTAAAAGAAAAGAAAACATAAACTACAAAGAAAAGCAATGTTCTCTATGAATTTATAAGCTGTGTGATGAAACAATCTAATTCAAACAACAGGAAATTTAACATGAGGGGAAAGTTCCTATAGCTTATGATTCATTGATTTGGCATTCTGCATATGACAGGAAGGACCCTTTGACCAGGAAACATTGCTAACTACAAATCCAGATTAAATGCGGTAATTTTATACTATTTCCTATCTTCAAGAATGAATGAGTAAATAGTAAATAGGTTTTCACCCAAGAAGTGCTTACCAGTGTCTAAGATATACACGACAAGGTAAGACATCATCTCTCCAAATTTTATCAATATTCCATCGTCCATATTGCTGAAAATACATTTCCTTGCTTCCTGAAAGGAACCATAATGTAAGCATGAATCAAGAAAGAATTAAAGACGAAAGAAGAGAAAGAAAACTGGAACAATCTAGCATGACAAAGTGCATGGCTAAACAGCCTTTCACAGTGGAACTTGAATTATATAGAATTTATATGTTCAGACTTCGATACAGTTCTTTTCTGAAATTTCCAAGTTTCAGGAATTATCTGTTGACTACATCACGAAAGAAAACTGAAACAGCCTAGCATAACACAGTGGAGTACTTTGCAAATACATCATAAAATAAATACATATTCTCTTTTGGTTCTTCACGTCATCACCATAATTTTTTTCCATAAAATAGGTGCAAGGATTTCTTTTTGGTAGGCAAACATTTTTTCTTCTTCTTTTTAAGGGGAGGGGGAGAGAGCACAGTTTGCGGGGTTTGAACTCATGTGCTCACACTTCATGCCCCGCAACTCCATCAACTGAGATGAGTTGGGTGTAAGGATATAAATCAACTAACATGAAAAGTTGGATGAAAACCAGCACCTCCAAGTTGATAAAGTCTTATGTAATCAATAAGTTAAATGCTAATGAGAATTACCTTTGCATCTAATGTTTAAAAACTCCTCATCACTATAACGAGCACAAAGGACCTGATGAAAATGAAACACAATCAATGACTAATTTGCTAATTAAATAACAAATGTTCCTTATGATGCATAAACAGAATATCTATGTTTTACAATTTACACCAAGTAGATCAGCACATACCGCTGGATAGTCAAAAGACTTGCCATCAAGTGTTTCAGGATGAACCTAAGACACAGAATTTAACATCTCAAACAACATGTACATACTTAAACATTTCACTACAAAAGCAACAATACTCAAAATCAACAAGCTTACAGCAAGAAACCGAAACTCAACCTCCCTCTTGATATAAGCTGGAATCTGAAATTAATCCTTATAATATGTTAGCTCTGGTCCTCAGTTACCAGGAATCTCCACAAAGATGCATTGAATTAGAAATTCAACTGTACCTCTGATTTTTTGATCTCAAAGACAGTTACTACAAGAGTTTCTCCTTCAAATGGCTCCACACTCAAACTCGAAATTTCCTGATAATGTTTTCACCAACACACAGCAAGAAAATTTTACAAACTGAAGTTCAGCTTTTGCTGAGAAGCTATATTTTTTCAACTTCTCAAGAAAATTACTTTTGCTAAAATAACTTTTACATAATCAATTATTTTTTTTCATGGAAGAGAAAACACGATGAATCCATATTTGATAGAACTAACCATGGTTTCAGGCTTAGCAATACCACGCTCAAAGAAAACGGGAGCAACGTGAGCGAAGACGCGACGAAAATCGTTGAGCCTCGCAGTTCGGAAATTTAGCAAATCGGGGAAAGTGCTTCTCGCGCTTCTCTCTGTTGTTACAATCAACGGTTACCATTATTTCAACGAAAATGATGATGATATTGGAATGAAGGTGCATACCGGAGAGAAGAGAACCGAAGCCGCAGATGGAGATGTAACCGTCCGGTGAGAGGATAGATTCGAAATCGGACTCGTCGTTAAGTTCGGTGAGAGGTTGTTGATTGGTCAGAGAATGTGATTGGAGAGTGGCGGAGGACATGGCGGAGGAGAGAGAGGGTGGCGGTGTGGAGAGAGAAAGAAATGGAGTTGAAGAAAAGTGAGAGACGGAGAGTGTGGTGGAGCGTTGAAGGCACGCGCCAGAGGCGAGTAAAGGAGAGAGAGGGAGTGAGGGTGAGATTGGGAAGAAGATTGTGTTCATAGCTTAAGTAGTCACCTACACTTTATTCTATGGCAAATGAAATTACAATTTTAATCTCTCTTAGTATTTCATGTAAGTAAGATAAATCATCTCCAATATTCTCTGACTGCACTTATTTTTTTTCCGCCTTATATCATTAGATCAATGTTTAATTTATTGATTACATAAGACTTTATTAATTTGGAGGTGCCGATTTTCATCCAACTTATACTTGAAGAAACTTGGAAATGTTTAACTTGTTATTACAAATATAAAAATAACTTCTTTTGTATAATAAAAATGAGAAAAAGTAAGAAAGAAAAATGTAACCCATTTCTTTTTCTAAATAAGGAAATTATATATGAAGGTGTAAAATTTGATTGTACATATAACTTGTAGAATCACTCATCTCAAACCATGGACATAGTATACATTTTCCTTCCTTCAATTCAAAAGCTCTATGACAAGTTTATAAGCAAATACCTATATTTTTTTTATGGGTACACATCTGCTGTCTCATACTTTGTACCATTTCATGTGCCATGAGTTTGTGATTGATCATAAAAAATATATTTAAGTTAAAATTTAATTATTAAATATTTCTGACCAATTACAAGCGCATGACACATGGAGTAGCAAAAAATGTGGTATGTGCTCCCGTTTTTCATATATACATGAATTCAAGACAATATCTAAGAAACTCGAACGGTTTCATCATCCACCATTCTTATTCCTATGGAGTTTATGAGTGGAGGGAGAGTTAAAGAAGAGACAAATAACTGATATATCATCAATAGCAATGCCTCTTTTCTTACGTTTCCATTCATGCATGGCCCATTTCACTAGCTTTTTGGCTGCTTTCTCTTTATGTAGTGTTGATGAAACAATCTTCACTGCTTCTTCATTGGAAATAACATCCCATACCTTGCATAGAAAAAAGAAGAAGCAAATCAAGCAATTTCAAAACTTATACCAGCAATGTGTTCATCTAGTTGTTTAAGACCCGCTAGATCGTCAGAAAAACAAAAGGTCAATGATTCGATTACTAGGAATAAGTGACATGTTATGTACACCATGTATATACAAATTTATGATGATTGAAGAGAAAGTTGGTAAAGAAATAAGGTGCATAACATACCCCATCTGATGCTAAGATAAGAAATTGGTCATTAGTGGTGAGTTTTCTTTGTGTCACATCAGGCACAGATATTAGTCCAAAGTCCTTTACACAGTAATCACCAAATGCTCTTGATAATGCTAACCCTGGAGTTTTACCATTTGGCATCCACACCCTATACACTCCAGGTTCATCTTCCAAACAAAATACACGCCCTCTTGATTGCATTATGCGTTCTGCTTCTTCTAAAATCAACAAAAACAAGACTCAAATTTATGCATTAAACTCATGCACTTGTTTATATTATGTGAGAGTTTGTAAAAGAGATAGAGCATACTTGGTAAGTTTGGTTTCATATCAGTTGTAAGCTGAAGAGAAGTTAATGTGCCATCCATTGAAGTTGTTGCCAAAACAGCCCTTGAATCACCCACATTTGCTATAATCAGATGTTCACCCTGAAATAGTGATGCAAACTTTAGGCTAATTTTGATTAATACATCAAACTTAGAGCATAAGGTCATCAATGAACATGTTGAGTTTCATAATCATAAAAGAATTATATCAAATATCTACACTTGAAGATACCAATATCATGGAAAATCTCAGTAACCTGTTTGATAATTGTCAAAGCTGTAGAACCACTTTGAAAGGCATCAATTCCACTATGCTGCTTTAGATCCTCATCAACAGAGGCACAAGTTTTTATGTAGGATTGCTTCCATATGTCAAATCTATGGAGATTTTTGTCTTCTTCCATCTTAAAATCCAAGTCAAGTGATGTTGCAGCCAGATTTTCTTGCCAGTTGCTTAGTAAAGAAGCTGGTACTAGTTTCCTGACCCTTTTGGCCACAAAGTGTCCCCAAGGGCCATGCCCATCAAATATTCCACAGAAGATCATGTCTTCTTGGCAGCCAAATTCCTAGCATCACAAACAAATGATTTAAAATGCGGTTGTAGTGAAAGCTGTAACCGGATCACACAGCAATTGCAGTTTCACATGAATCATAATATTGCGAGCACATCAGGCTGCAACATAATTGCATTGCACTGCATTTTGTCCATATCAGGCAACGTAGAATTCAAAAATATATATTTTAATCACAAAATAATTCACACCATAACGACCACAACCGTGGCTGCAATCACGACCGCAATTTAAAACATTGATATAATCCATTAGTCTACTGGAATAAGGGTAATCTTACCTCCCAAACAACAAGGCGATCCTGATTGACTCCTTTCTGGCCCTTGCTAGTGAAAACAGAGGCAAAATTGTTGGCCTTGGCTGATTTAACAATTCCAGATGAACTCAACAACAGTTCATTCTTCCTTGCTTCCTTTGCCAATGCTTCCACTTCTTTCCTTCCATCATTCTTTTTATATCTCTTCTCTTTCTTCAATGACACACTTCTCACCAATCCATTCACAAAAGATGGAAAAAGTACCATGGTAACTGCATTCCATTATTATAATAATAGTTCAAGATTATACACTGCCAGAAACTTGAACACTTGTTATGTTTCTATACTAGTAGAAAATCAAAGATTGAAAACCAAGGCCTAGAACCTCTTTACTTTTCATGTATACTATATTATTACTATCTATTTCACAAACTTGTTATTCAGACAAACATTAAGTATATGGTATATATAAGTTCTAGCTATTTCATTATAACCCTCCAAAACCAGATACATGTAATTGAAAAGAAAAATGATCATAACATAGAAATGAAAAAAAAATATACATTATGATATATAATTTTATAGCACCCCAACTTTCTCATTAGAAAACAAAATGATAGTTATAAACAAATATTTTCAGGTTATCTAAATAAAACACACCCCAAAGGAAGATGAAAAGGAATTCATATCAACTGAATTTGAATAAGAGAAAGGCTCAGTAATATGCCTGTGATTGGAATAACCCACAAGCAAATCCTATCTTATGCAAGAACCTTATGAAGTAAGAGAAGATACCTTGAAAGCTGAAGCTATATATTACTTAGAAAAACTTAGTATAAGAACGTGACGTTTACTTGTTACTTGCAATAAAAGGTTTTGGCTAACAGTGGATTTTATTACCATAATACCCTTGCTTAGGCCACCATATTATACAGAACAGATGGGTTTTTTGGTCAATGCAAGGTGATTAACTGACATAGTTACCATATAGTCGCCAACTCAAGGAATAATATAATATATTTCTATGATACTGAGTGAAAAACTTTGCATAGGTCTATTATTATACGAGGGTCGGTATTTAACAAATATATTATTATAGGAAGTTGACAACTAAGTAATGAATAAATAATTTGTGTGGATGGAATTAGATTCTACTTTAGTGGGTGGGTTTAAATTAAGTGATCCTCAATCTTTAATTAATCACAAATTTTATTTGACTAAATATTTTAATGATGAGATGAGACTCAATCTTATGAGAACTTTTTTATATTGAGACATACCAAATGATATATACCAAACCAAACACAAGGTTATGACATTTGTGATAGAGATTATATTATGACTCACAAAAAAGACTTGATAACAAATAAGTACAGATTTATTGTTAGTGTTGCTTTAGGTGGAAACCAAAGATGCATGGTCGTTATAATATTCATAATTATAGATAAGAAACAGGTTGGGGGATAGCTATATAAAAATCCTTGAAAAACAATAACTATTGGACAAATGCTATATTAAACCATGAATGTCGAAATTAACTATACAAATAAATGCATGAAACATCAAATTATGTAGCATTACAATGACAATACTTTTGGCAAGAAAAGATGGTACATCCGAAACTTAAAGTGTAATGCACTCTGAATAACTCCTCAAAATGGTGAAGTTATGCATATCAATGTGAACACGTGAAGCTATACCCTAGCTATCTCTTTTATCTAAGTTGGAATGAAGATATAAAATCATGATTGGCACTTCCAACAATACTACTTTAGTGTCACTTTCTTAAACTACATGAATTCTCTTAAAAAGAAGCCAACAATCTTCAAAAAAATGTCCTCCCTCACTGTGTTCTTCAATGCAAGTAAAAAAATATTGATTTTGAATCCATGGAAGATGCTATGCTAATTTGAGAACTAACAATATAAACTATGGCTATACTTAAACACAATGCCAATATGTTCTTCATTATTGATACAGTTACTGAAACAATGTATTGTTAACTCCTTTGGTTTATTAGCACTTTGGTACAACAATGAAGCTAACCCTTCTCTATCTGATTTATTTACAATCTTAAGTCTCTTGAATTTTGTTGAAGTTAATCTTGTTATTGTAGTATATGTTAAACGTATAGCTATCTTTGTGAATAAAGTTTGTTTTCAAGCGGTAACTGTTCTAGTAGCAGTCATAAATTCCATTTACTATTATTTTGAAGCATTTTAAATGTTAGAGCACATTAACAGTTATTTGAAAATTTGTAAGTTTGCAATTCCTTATAAGTAACTTAAGTATGGTGCTTATCTAAGTAGGTTTTATATTTGAATTGACATTTTCAAAAACAATTCTCTTCATCCTGGAAATTGTTTGCGGCTTGGAATAATTGCAAACATTAGTTACAATCGATGAACTTTCACATTACACACATCTATAGAGAGGGTAACTCTTGTGCCAATAAGTTTGCTTCTTATGGTATATCTTCTCAAGAGAACACCATATGGAATTCCGCCCCGGTCTTCATCTATGAGGAATTTTCTAGGAATAGATTTTTTTTTTTTAAACGAGGGGCTTAGCCCATAATATATTGATAAAAAGGAAACATACAATATTAGTTTACAAACCTATATGAAGGTAATTGAAAACTATCCCTATGCAAATGAGAAAGCA